>NW_024467209.1:379561-382241 GCF_000292625.1 Dacryopinax primogenitus | reverse complement strand
CCTTCTATGCAAAGATGAATGGACACTTCACAAATGCACAGCACAACACCCTCAACTTTACCTATCCTGATGTCTTCTACAATCTCCCCTATATTGAACAATGTGTTCAACATGTCTCTGGAATGAAGCCCATCACTTATGACAATTTCTGTGGGGCATACATAGGTGCCCTCGCCGAACTCAGGTGTTGTCCACACTGCAGTGAACTGAGGTTCAAGATGAATGGCAAGCCTGCACAGCCATATCATTATCTACCAATCATCTCAGCTTCAAGCTCAATATGCTAATGTGGAAAGAGCAACTACCCTTTCTTCATATTGAGCCCAGCAAAATCCCCACTCACCTGAGATGATGGACATCTTCCAGGGAAGGATGGATTGCAAACTGTGCAAATGCTATATTTCTGTCAATGGGAAGACCTTGAAGATGAAATATTTTGATGCACCACAAGACATAGCCTTAGGTTTGTCAACCAATGGTTTTGCCCCTTTCAAAGGCCCAAGAACAACTGTGTGGCCAACAATCTTGATCAACTACAACCTGCCACCACAAGACAGGACACATATAAAGAACTTGCTTTGAATTGGTTGCATCCCAGGACCCAAGATGGTCAAAGATCTTGATTCATTCTACTTCCCCTTGGCAGAAGAGCTCATTCTCCTGGCCAAAAGCATGAGGACCTATGATGCCTTGAAGCATGAGTTCTTTACCTTGTGAGCACACCTGATCATGCTCTTCAGGGATATGCCAGCAGTCACCAAGCTGATGCATATGAAGGGACATGCCAGAAACCAGCCATGCAGATTTTGCAATATCAGTTCAGTCCATGCAAATGGGCACAAAGGCATACCTCTCGACCAACAATCCTTTTGCTCCTTTTCATCTACAGCTCTGGCCCAGTATGATCCACTGAATCTCCCTCTTTGCTTGCACAACTCAATTCTCCATGAGGCCAAATAAGTCATGCAGGCTGAGAGCCATGCTGAAGCAGAGCATTGTGCAAAGGCATCTGGAATTAATGGAATCAGCATCTGGCAACACTTCAGGAGCATCATCTGGCCAACCTTGTTCCCTCTTGACTTCATGCACCTTGTTTTTGAGAATGTTGTACCCCTCCTCCTTGATCTTTGGCTTGGTGTGAGCAAACACTGTGTTGAGGGGGATGCATTCACCTTACTGCATGCAGTTTGGACCCACATTGCTGAGCAAGTTGCCAAAAGTGGGAACACCATTCCTGGTGCCTTTGGCCAACATGTCCCACATCTCCTGAACAAATGGCATGAGCTCACAGCAGAAGCATATATGCTATGGATTACCCAATTGGCACCTGTCATCCTCTTGTGGCAGTTCACCAATGAAGTATATTACCACCACTTGGTTGAATTGTCTCATTTTGTCAATGACTGCCTTGGTTTTTCCTATCACACTGGCTTCACAACCATGCTCCACAAGTGTTTGTCTGAGTGGGTTCTTCAATACAAGCAACTGTACTACCAGGGCAGTACAGATCATGTCAGCCTATGCCCAGTCACAGTTCATTCACTGCTGCACTTAGCAGATTGCATGGAATGGACTGGTCCACTTTGGACAACATGGGCATTTCCTATGGAGCAAGTTTGCAGTCAGCTACAACGTGCAGTGACAGGACATTTGAATCCTTACCCTGGAATTGACTGACACATCCTCCAACTCTGCCAGTGGGACATACTGAAGCTGAAGTACAAGCTGCATGGAATCAAATATGATCCTAGGAGGGAGGTAGATGAATTGCATCATATGATGGCACCAAAGTCTGAGCTGGAACTCAGCAAGGCCCTGGAAGAGAAGCTGGTCACATACCTCTCTGCTGTGCTTCATGTCAGAAAAACAGAGGCAAAGGATCCACTTCCAAAATGTGTCACACAATGGGGCAAGTTGCAACTCTCTTGCAAGGGAGATACTGTGCATGCTGCTCAGGGACTGCACACATGCCATAGCAGAGACATGACCTATGTATGGGTGAGTACCATTTTGTAGAATAGAATGATGTATGACTGACCTGTCTAGTTTGAGTACAAATCACCCAAGCATCCATCACCGTTCATCCTGTATGGCCAACTTCAGCATGTGATTGATTTGCCAATTCTTGAGCTTGCATTCATAAAGTTCTGCAAGGCAGATACTGAAGCCCCACCATATGGCACAGCTCTGGCATTCACAAGGTTGACAGCAATGCAAGTGCTTGACATCTCAGCCATCAAAGCTGTGGTGGGCTGCGTACAGGATAACCAAGGTCACTGGTGTATCATAGATTGCAAGCCACCTTTTGCAGAAACAGAGTAAGGCCTTCAAGCTCAATCGCATGGGGAAGCAGGTAGGATGAGGGGTGAGGGGTGGGGGAAATGGGGCAGGGATGCATTGAGGGATGGGATAGTATTACATATCATATGGATCAGTCCACAGGGCAATGCAGAGAATGATACATATATATTGGCTGGTTACATTACTTGTGGGGGAGAATATCACAATCCTCAAGCTCTTGCTCTTTCTCCAGACAGTTTGCTTGCCTTCTGGCCTTTTGCTTGGCTGACCACTGCGTCAATGAGATAGTCTGCTTCGGCAGCACCACTGCAGCTGTGACACCTGAGAGAGATAACTGCGCAGCCACCATCTCTGTGCCACGAGGGGGGCTGTTGGATGT
>NW_024467209.1:374738-379541 GCF_000292625.1 Dacryopinax primogenitus | reverse complement strand
GGTTGACAGCAATGCAAAGTGCTTGACATCTCAGCCATCAAAGCTGTGGTGGGCTGCGTACAGGATAACCAAGGTCACTGGTGTATCATAGATTGCAAGCCACCTTTTGCAGAAACAGAGTAAGGCCTTCAAGCTCAATCGCATGGGGAAGCAGGTAGGATGAGGGGTGAGGGGTGGGGGAAATGGGGCAGGGATGCATTGAGGGATGGGATAGTATTACATATCATATGGATCAGTCCACAGGGCAATGCAGAGAATGATACATATATATTGGCTGGTTACATTACTTGTGGGGGAGAATATCACAATCCTCAAGCTCTTGCTCTTTCTCCAGACAGTTTGCTTGCCTTCTGGCCTTTTGCTTGGCTGACCACTGCGTCAATGAGATAGTCTGCTTCGGCAGCACCACTGCAGCTGTGACACCTGAGAGAGATAACTGCGCAGCCACCATCTCTGTGCCACAGGGGGGCTGTTGGATGTCCTCAGAGATGGGCAGAATGCTTCTTTCCCCACCACTGTCCACAAAAGATTGGGGAATGCTCTCCTTCAGTGGAGGAGGTGAGCAGGAGCTGGATCCTAATGGCATCAATGCTTGAACCTCTGGATGCAAGGCATGTTCCTTATTGGCAGCTTTAACAGGCTGGGGGGGGGGGCGACAGGATGCTGGAGGAGGAGGGAGGGGCAGCAGTGCACATATTAGTCTCTCTCTTGCACATGTGTGAGGCATGGGGGGTGGGGGAAGAGCAGGTTCTCCATGCACATGGCCGAGAACATGATTGTGGAAGGGCTGAGCTATGTTCTTGGTCCAGGAGGAATCGGCAAGCAGGTTTGGCACCTTCTCAGGAGTGGCAGGCACTGGTCTTGCCACCATAGACTCCAACATTGTCCCACCACCCAGCTTGATGGGAATGGACAAAGTGGCAGCTCCGGGGTAGTACCCAGGATAGTGCCACCATTCTGCAGCATCTTGCTTGTTGGCATCTGCTCCAGATGACTGCAGGGTGGGAAAGGCCTGGCTAGGTCCCACAGCACCAAATTGATCTCAAAGGCTGCAACATACCCAACTGGCACCATCCCAGTCAATGATGTTGCCTGGAGCAGTGACAGAGTTGCTAGTAGAGGCAGTCAACAGGTCCACAGACATAGCTGTCTCCTCTTTGCACTTCTTAGCATGTTTGTGTTGACACTTGCTGGGTCGGTTCACATTCTTCAAGTGTTTGAGATCAAGTGCATTGCAACAACAGATCTGGCCTTCATGTACAGCATACTGTGCTTGTGTGTGGGGAGAGGACACTCACTTCAGGATCTGCAGTTGTTGCTTGACCCAGGCATCTGTCAAACACTCATCAGCAGTGTCAACGGTATGAAAGCAGAGCATTGGCATGCCATCATGCAACAGTGTCTTGCGATGTGCTTCAGGAACAGTGTCATACAGAACGCTGACAAAATTATGTGTCCAGGGCCAATTGAGGGGAGTGAAGGCATAATTCTTTATGTACTGTGATGACACAAAGTTTGCAATGCCAGGAAGGTCATGCACTTTGCACTGGGCAATGAGCCAAATTCTCTCAGCTTGTTCAAAAGACATTGGCATCTGGAAGAGTTGCCAATTGATGGCACAGCACCAACTACCCACAAACTCTTTGTAGAGTTCCTTGACTTCATGGTTTGGTACAGCAGCAAGGTTCTCCAAAAGATGGCACTGCAAGTATGTATGCATGGCCTTGAGATGTTCAACCCATTGTGGATGAACAATTCCAGATTCATGTGTCTTCAAAGGCATGGTTGAAAAAGCTTTGCAGACCAGGATCACCCAATGAACTTTTGCACTGAGGGGATCTGCAGGTGGACCTTCACAATAAGGGCAGTGGGGATGTTTGGAGTCCCATGCCATGGCATAAACTGTCCAGTCCTCCATGGAATGTGTCCACAAATTGTGTTCATGCTGGTTGACATCCCAGCACAGGTCACAGGGTTCAATGCCTTTCCCCTCCAGAAGGTGTTCAGCATACCACCTTTCCATGTCTTTTTGTTGTTGAGGAGTGAGGACTGGGATGTCAAATTTTGGGAGGGAGAGCTGTTTGACTGACAATAGGGAAAGTCGAAATCCATCTTGATGGCCACTGATGAGGGTCAATTCCAAGCTGACAGGTGTCTTGTGTGGGGCCACTAGGAGCTCATTGACTGTTTTGGTGGAAGGGGGATATGGTGGAACTGAGAATGATCAGGATATATACTGTGCATGCAGCATAATGTTACTCACTGAGGTTCTTGTCTGTACCCATTGCTCCCAACAGGGTGTGCATCACAGAGTTATCATCAATATCTATCATATTGTGATGTCAGTAAGATGAGAATGTATATGCCAAAGGCAAACTCACCATCATCTTGTGACTCCTCAACTCTCGACAATGTCTTTGAATCTTCTGCATGAGTAGGTGCATTGTGGAAGCCCTTTGCTGTAGTTGCAAATACCACAGCAGAGAACAACAAGTGCTTGGATGCAGCTTGAGGGTGTTGAGGATATCAAAGGGATGGATAAAGAGTAGTTGGGAGGAGATGATGAAGAGAGGAGAGGAGAGGACAATGATGATGAGGAGGAGGTGGTGGTGGTGAGAAAATGGCAACTCACAGGCCACAGGAGCAAAGCTCATGAGGGTGCACAGGAGCAAAAATCACATGTACACAGAAGCAAAAGATGACATAGCTTTTTGGTCCTAAAAGCTGCATCTATTGCTCCCATGCACATGATAATTTGCTCCTGCACTCACATGACCTTTGCTCCCATGGCCTGTGAGTTGCCATTTTCTCACCACCACCTCCTTGCCACCACCACCTCATCCTTGCCACCACCACCACCACCACCACCTTGTTGTCATCATCCTCTCTCTCCTCTTCTCTCCTCTCCTCTCCTCAATGTCTCCTCCCTTCATGACATCAATGCTGTTTTGCTTCCCCTCCCCTCCCCCTTTCCCCCCCTCCCAGAGTGTGTACCTTTCACAAGGGACAGCTCTTGCGCCAGACACACATGGAGTACCAGGTGTCTTGGCTTCAAGGTTTTTGACTAGCATGCAAGACAATGCTCTTCCTTACCCTCCTCCCTGAACCAAGTCCTCCACAACCACTACTCAGGCACTCCAAGTAGCCATATGTGCATGAAGAAAATGAGTGTCATACCCCTCTCAAGTGAACTACCAATTATGGTGTTCACTCACCATGCTCCCCCTCCCTCTCTACAAGAACCTATGATACCTTTCCTCAACTATGTCTACCATTGATAATGCAGACTGGTTTGTCATCCCAGAGAGCCTCAACTATCTGCTCACCCAGCTCAACATTGACCTAATCCCATGACTGGACCTGACTAAGCCTTTGCTTGACACAACCTTCAAGAAGTGTCACCCACCATCATATGCCAGAAGACAAAGGCAGGAGGACTTCAACAATGCATTGGAGGATTGTATCCTAACTGTGTATGAACAATGGGAGGTCCTTCTCTGTTGGCAGATGTACTGCAGGGAGTTCATCTTCCAGAAAGGTGGGCATACATCTACCTTCTGACCATAAACACTACTAACCTCTTTGCAGGCATAACCTATCTCAAATCCTGCATGGTGCCTGAGAGACAAGCATCTGCACTGTCCATGATGTACAATGCCTTCCAGTGCCATGTGGAAGCCAAGTCTGCCCTGCCTGACCTGCTAGTGGTGTTCCCTATTCTGAAACAGATGGCAGCTGAACAACAAGTATGCTGGCTGTCATCTCCATGGGCAGTAGCTGTTCCCAAATGGGAAGGCATGCTGGGCATGGCGCTTTGGTGACAAAAAGTCCTTAACAATGACTGGGACAACAGACCCAGTGCACCTGCCCCCTCCGCCTCTCCCAAATGTGAACTTGAGCCATTTACCTGGCCATTGTTTTCCCCATCCTCTCCCATGAAGAACTACTGAACATCTGAGTTCAGCACAAATTGTGTTCCAGATAAAGGTTGGTGGCCTCATGGGCAACTATGGGAGATAGCCTACCCATTGCCAGATGGATTCAACTACCCCCCCTTGTTTGACTTCACAATTTCATAAGCTCTGTGATGCAGAAGAATATGCACCCAGTGGATTGCCATCACTGGTCTCCACAACAATCAAACTGGTCGAGATATTCACCTCCAAACCAGTATCAGAGGGAGAGATCACCAGCTCCTCGCAGATGTAGAGATCATGCTTAGTACTCCAGGTCACCTTCTCCCTACAGCCATCAAAGGCAATACCATAGCCAGAGCTGCTCAGCCTTGCTGTCACCCCACAGCTGTCACAGGCATGACCATACCCGAAGTCATTCGGCTTTGCCCTCACAAAGGTGTTGCTATGTCTGCTACCCCTCTCCTGCTCATGACATCACAATGGAAGCATGATCGCCCTCCCTTCACCATGTTGTATCCAAGTCCATAGCTGCAGTGCCTCTTGATCATGCTCGTTCTGATGCTGACAGGAAGAGCATGATATTGCAACATGAAGACCTCAGCAGAGAGATGGATGAGCCCATGGAGGTGGTGTCGGAGATGGAGGAGATGAAGGCAGAGCTGGAACAGGTGATGCAGGAGCTGGAGGAAGTGCAACAGAGGCAGAAGGAGCAGCAGCAGCAGTGACTGTGGGAGTGGGATAGCTGGCAGGTCTGGCAACAGCTGCAGCAGGAGCAGGAACAGGAATGGCAGGAGAAGGAGTTGTGGGAGGAGGAGGATGTCTTCCTGGAGCAAGAGGACTCCCTGGAGCAGGACACCATCATGGATGTTGAGATGGCTGTGTTAGG
>NW_024467209.1:356989-374060 GCF_000292625.1 Dacryopinax primogenitus | reverse complement strand
ATGTCATAAAGGCTTAGTCATGTATCTTGACCAAGCAATGAGCTAGTGCCCTGACAGGCTGCCATTGTGGAGCAGGAGGGACCAGAACAAACCTCTGTGTCTGGGAATGCTGCCCCTCCCCCCTCCTCCCATCAGTGCTACTCCTGCATTCCCAACTCGATGCCCAGTGTTGCCGATTGACTCCCTCAGCTTGTACCACACTCCCAGTCCCATCCCCATCCTTCCAAGATTGCCTCACACTCCAACACCACCTCCCCCTCCATCTCCACCACCACCTACACCACAGCAAGCCTTTTGGCCTCTGCCTCATAGGGGTTTGCCTTACCACCCCTCTGATCCCAGTACTTGCAATGATGATAATCTGAACTGCATACCACTGCCAGCACCAGAAGATTGGAGACCTCTCATTTTTGATGAGGGGGGCTGGTATAGCTACCAGTTCCCTATGCCTCCTCCTCCTCTTCCTCCTTGTCCATTGGAGTTCTGGGAGGATCCAGCAGTCATGAACCCAGAACCTCTCCCCCCTCATCTTGGTTTTGGCAAGGTGAAAGAACCTGTCAAGAAGCCTGCCCCCCCCCCAAGAAACCTCTCAACAAATCCAAAGACCTTGTCATTTTCGATGAGAAACTGGTGTTGGTAAGTCAGTATCCTCATTGCACCACCCAATAGCTCACAATGGACAGTAGCTTCATTCTGATGACTGGCATCCACCTGTTGGCATCATTGACCTCACCATCAATCATGGTCATGGTAACAGGGATGAATGGGTATTCAAGGGAGCAACATGCCAGGTTTCTCTGGTAGCTAAGGATGTGCAATGATTCAGAGATACCATTGGCTGGTTGAACAACTGGAACATCAGTGACACAGTTGTACTGTTCCAACAAGGTTGGCCTGCTTCTGACCTCATAGGTCCCACCAAGCCCCCCCCCCCCAGCAAAAAGAATGGAGAGGCTTTTAGTTGCAAAGTCTTCTCCTCTTATGCATGGCCTGACTTTGACACATACTTGAGGAGGAAGTGGATGGAAAAGCATGTTGCTAAGAAACTCTGCCGAAATGTGTTCAATATGGAAGCATGCTGGGAACATTCAGAGTGGCTATTCCCCCTCCACTTGGCGAATCACTGGGTTCTGGGGCATGTGGACTTTGTCAAACACCACATCATTATATATGACTCACTGTGTTGCCATTGGAGGTTGGCTGTTATGGTGCATCCTCATGTTTATCTCACATAGCCAGTACTGATTAGACATACAGATGATAAAGCATATGGTGATGGCAATTGCTGAGGAATCTTCCCAGGACTGGCCTGGGTGTTTATGGGTAGGCTGGGAAGCACACATGGCCTTGGTATGTGTGTTCACCCCCCTGGGGTGGAGAATATTGTTAAATATGATCTAGGTCCCAGAACAACAGAATGGCCATGATTGTGGGTTGTGGGTGCTAGCCCAGATAATGGCAGTCATGCGGGGTGTTAACCAGACATCCATGACTGATGCAGAGATGCCACAGTTCTGTTGCTGGTTACATGACAACATGGATAGTTTGCCATATGCACCAGTAGCACCACATGCACCAGCAAAAGAGGAGAGAGTGCCCTTGGACTCAAACAAGACCATGTTAGAGTTGGTGGACTCAGATGAGGCCATGGATCTCAATTAGGTAGTCATAGATACATTACTTACAATTATGCTTCTTGCTCTAGAGAAGTGGAACACTTTTTTCTGGTACATACTATATTTTGTAGTATTAGGAATCTGTATGCTCAGTACCCTCTGCTCTCTCAGCATGACTTTCAGGGCTTGAAGCACCTGTACTGAATAATAGGAGTTCAGGCCCTCTTGCTGACCCATGACCTAAGGGATGGAAGTGTGACATTCCAGCATTTGAGGGCCTGGTTGACCCTACCTCAGTGACACAACTCACACAACTCTCAACTTGCTTGATGCAACTCAACTGCTCACAATGCCTGACAACACAAGCGAGTTACTTTATGTTTTACTCCTCATTCTCTATACTGACCCACCTGGATATTTGGCATGCCAATGCTTGCCTTAGAGAGGTATCTAGAGATCAGATTAGTATAGAGTGCAGTTTTCAGTAGCTACTATAAGTAGTTTCCAGAAACTCCTGTATCTAGCTTATTCTGCCCCCTTTCCATTAGCAATTATATGATCCAATTATCCCCTTACTGGATAGGCAGATTTGACTTGACTTAGCAGATCTGACTTGACTTATTGTGACTTGACTGGACGGACACCAAGCTCCAATTATTGCATACTGACTTTTGATAGCTCAGCTACAGGCTGACTCCTGCTTTTATACCAACTTTCCCCATCTCTCCCCTTTTTTCTGAGCGAGTTCTCACACACCACCCATCAGACCAATATTTTGGACACCTCTTGGATTGGATCAGCAGTAAGAACAGCTTGGTCCCAAGCTGATCTACAGGATGTCCACAAATGTCTTCATGCCACCCTCTGGGCCAGCACAAGACCTTTGTATGATGCAGCTCCTCCCCATCTACAAGCATGTCAAACTGAGTGAGAACAGCTTGTGGGCTACTATTTGCCATGAGGTTTGTGACTTCCTTGAAACATAGCAATCTGCGGACTGACATTTGTTCTAAGATGGTTAGAATTCTTGACAATCTACAGATCAAGCTCAGCTCTGTCAACCTTGTCCACTTCCACTGGGAAGAAGTGACTGAGGATGGCTTCAGCAAGCACCTTACCAGTCGCATCATGATCTGGATCAGTGTTCTGCCTGACAGTACCACTGGCAATGCCACATTCAACTCCTCTGGGGACATTCTCCAGCTCCTCAGGAAGCATGACATTTACAATGTCAACATTGCCTACCATGAGTTGACAGCCTGACCTTTCACTGGGCCCATACTCTACATGCCAGTCAACAATCTCCATGCCCTCAAGGACATGACCAACTGGGTTACCACTGCCCTTTGCCTGCCAATTGCCGGCTTGGAGACTCTCCACATGCAGGGCACCCTAGGCTTTTATTTCCAGGTTGGTGAGGATCTTTATGGCATCACAGCATGCCATGTGCTCTTCCTGCCCAAGCAAGGCAACTTTCCCTACACCCACCAAACCTGTACATTTGTTTCCTCTGTCCCCTACAGAAAATGAGTGTAACTTCTGGTTACATGACTCTCAGAAAGCATGTCATTCTCATGGGGAACAAGGCTTTTGCCAACCTCCTTGCATCCATTCAAGCCCATATCAGTACATTAAACAACACCTTCTCTGTCTTGGAGAAGTGTGTTGCCTTGTACATGAATAGTGTGCAGGCCAGCAGCCATCAAGCAGCAAGGAACCTGGAGACAACCCAAGCTGATGTAGACAAGAAAAAAGAGACTATTGAGGAGCTCAGGAAGTTTTTTGCCATGATGAAGAAAGATTGGGCTGAGGTCAACAACCATGTCATTGGCCATGTTGTCTGGGCACCCTTGATCACTGGTCTTACTTCCCCTCACAACTATACCCAGGACATATGTGTGATCAAACTTGACAAGGAGAAATTCCTGAACTTTAAGGGGAATGTTATTGACCTAGGTGCATGCTGACTTGTCTAATGGAGGGCACCTAACTGAACTGTTCATATTCCAGGCCCTGAAATTGAGCTGGGCAAGTTTATGAGTCTCATGTATCCTCATGATGATGCACAATCTTCATTCAACTATCCAGAGAGTTGCCTCTATAAGCCCATAACAATTCTTCCAGCCACCATGGTCAAGGAACCTGACAACCAAGACCTCAAGGGCAACCCTGTGTGCTTTGTCATCAAATGCGGCCACACTACCCTCACTCACATCCATTGGTCATCTTACTGGGTTCAAATCTCATGAGTGCCAGTATGACATCCTTGGCACCTTCAATGCAGTGGAGGCAGCAGTCTACCCCTATGACAACAAATCCGGTCCCTTCTCTAGAGGCAGAGACTTGGGATCCATCATCACTGGCCCCAAGTGCAAGTTCATTGCCCTCCTTACTGGTGGTACAGGATCAACTGACTCTGCTGACATCACCTTTGGTACGCCCATGGAGTGGCCTTGGAATGACATCATCAAGCCCAAGTTCCCTGGTGTGGTCCTCTTCATCAACATGCCCTGTGACTAGGCCCATCTCTTCTGTCTTTCTTGTCTCTTTGTGCTTATAACTGACAATGTTAGTTGGCCATGCTCCAGACTTTTCCTATGTTATGCTACAGATGCTCACATGTTCACACTACAAGAGATTTGGGATACCCCCCTTGAAGTGCACATCAGTCAGGCGATCAATCATGTCATCTGTTGCACATGGTTCTGGCATGTATTGCGACATTGGGTGCCCATTTCCAATTCTCTGACCATTCAGTATGAGTCCACAAGTGCTTTCTCATGGAGATGAGTGCTGACGGGGATTGGAACCTGCTATCACACCATGGACTCCAGTCTCAGCATTTGTCTCTGGCAATCCACAATCCATTCCTGACATGCAGTATGTTTACAATCAAGCTGTTATAGAATATGCACTGCTCAATACATGTTCATTTCACAGGCTTCAATGGCCTTATCAAGTGCCTCTTTGAGAGGTGTCTCTCCCCCTACAATGTCCAGTGCTAACCTGGCAGCATTGGGATGTTCAACCAGGAGGGAAAGCATAAGTGCCACATCATCTCTCTACATCCAATTCAAGTCAGTATCCATTAAAATCCAGGGATGTACTGGGCACACCACAATCCTGGTGCTCATTCCCATCCTGCCTATGCTTGCCATCCCCACTCCAGGCATATTGATCAGCCAACCAGGCCTCACAATTGTCCACTTGAAGTTGCCTCTCACCTAGAGGTTCTTGTCCACCTCAAACTTGCATTGTATGTAGTGCTCAAGAGTTTCCAACAAATAAGTAGACACTTTGATATCTTTCTTGGTCTATATTCCTAAATGAGCTTCCTGACCTAGGAAGGGATGGACAGAGAGTGTACATAGTGTGAGGGTGCAGGCTTGCTGCAGTCATGCGAGTTGATTGAGCTGACCAGGAGCAACCTCACTGGCTTTTCCATAGCCGCAATAGCATCAAAGACTTTCACCACACCCTCATAATCAACTGCCTTGGTCCTCTCCAGGCCACCCTTCCCTCCTGCACCAAATGAGAACACCACCATGTCCACCTTGATGTCTTCAAAGGCCTTGGTGAACTCCTGCATGCTGGCTTCTTCCAGGGAGAGAAGAAGCAGGTGGGCACCAGTCGTCAAGATATCCTGGAACTGGGTTGAGGAACATATGATTGAGGAGATGGTGTACTTGGGAGAGAGGAGGTGGGCAAGGCAGAGGCCAATCTTGCCATGCCCACTGATGATGGCAACAGAACAAATTGAGGACATGGATGTAGATTACTTGGATGGATGGTAGATGACAGTAGTGGTCAAGTCTTTGCAGAGAGCAGTGATGGTGTGCACCCATGAATAGCACTTTTATTAGAGAGATGCTTATTTGAGCATGACCAAATATGACTCCATCTATCTCTATGACATGGATCTGTGCCACAGCTCCCCCCCCTGTCAGCACTTTTGCAGCCCTCCCTTTAGGTCAAATGGAGAATTGATGGCTCCAACCGACACACAGCCACATTACAGCCACATCACACTGGCATCCTTAAAGCCACAAAATAATGATTTCTTGCATTGTGATTTACTTCAAATATGTAAACACCATGTCAATGTAAGGGTAGATTTCATTCCCAACTTGTTTGAGGTGAAATGAGTTCCAAATGATTAATTTTCAATGTTAGGGTCCTCAAATTTGAGAGCAGCGGGACCCTGATGTGCAGAAGGGGGGGACATGTGGAGGGGGATAACAGGTATTTTGTTTCCGAAAACGGAGCATCGCTCTACTTATTGTAGGAAGGGTGTCGCACCTAACACGCTGATGGTCCCCTGACCACGACCTGTCAATGAGCAGCGATATTGTTGTTGTTGAGGGATGTGATTTCTACGTGACACCCTCTGCAACTGTCCTAAACAATCTGTATTTGCCCATGGACACAACGATATCCCCCATGTCCTCTGTTGCTCTTGATCCTGCTCAACTTCACCTGCAGGACGTGATTACTCTGGCAGGTGCTACCTCTGGAGGCTAATAAAGTTCTATGAAGCAGACATACTGACCAGGCGGGTTAACTATCCGGCTTGCATCGAGACCGGGCATTCACTCCAGGATTTACCCGTTCACAACACTTGGAGCCTGGAGCTAAGGCAAGTTGGACACAATTGATTGTTACGACAGCTATCGGAAGTACAAATTGTCAAGGTGCGCTTGCGCAAGCTATACAACCCTCGGTGCAAACGGCTGACTACATGCAGATCGCACCAGGCAACCAAACTAGCGTCTGGACCGAGTCTTCTTGAAACGATACGCCTAGCTGAAGCAGTCTACGCTGGTCATGTTAGGAGGGCTATTCTTCTCGTTATGGAGGAAAACTCACGGATGTCGAAGGAGAGGAACGATTCGCCGTTGGGAGCACCGAAGCACTCGCCAATCATCCCAATATCATTAACCGGGACGGTTACCCTGCTGCCGGCGAACTACACTACGGTATCAGTATCACTGACTTTTCTTCTCCACGCTCTGCTTACGACAGAGCCAGTGAAGAGGATGACTTCGCAGTCGCCGTCGGTGTCGACGATCGAGATGGACGCACGGGGACCAGGGACTACTACCGTCAGTATTCGACGAAGCGAAGCATTAGGCGGGTCTCACAATCGTTGGCGTTGGCGCCGACGTTGCCCACCTGGATGAGCTCTCCGAAGTTCTGGCAGCCTGGATTGAATACTCTGTGAGCACTCCCTCCACTCCACACTAGTGGGGCAGACCGTACTCGGGCTTAAGAAAGTGTCCATGCCGAAGTTAGTACGCTTGACAGGGGCCGCCTGCACCTTGAAAGGCACAAGAGAGAGCATAGCGACCAGAGTAGCGAAGAATCGCATTGTGAGTATCGATTGGGTTGCTTGCTGGTCAAGGTCACAGACGAGCTCGCTGACTAGGTTCAGCCCTTGATCACTCTCCTTATATCCCTTTTGGGCTGCCATTTGGTCTCCGTTTCTCGCTGGTCAAATGGTGCCACAAAACGCCACTAGTGCCCCGATCAGTAAGCTTGCCATATCTAGTCCGTAATGGATGAATATCACTCGATCTCTCGCTCCAAATCGAGAGCGATTTTCTCGTGTGAATTGCCGTCCCAGAGAGTGACAGATTCAGCGGCGGGCTGGGGTGGAACCACAAACACATGTCCCATGGAGGACGATTGATACAAAGCCAAGCCATCCTCATGGAGAAATCGTCTACATTCTGACCATGTGCTTCATTTATTCATATGTGAGTAATGCCGACTGGGTTGAGGGCACCGCTGAATGAAGACACGGCACGTACGGCGTCCGGCATAAAGACCACGTAACTTGTTTGATTCTATCAATTGCTTAGGTGCTTGAATGGATCACAGGCCACGGAAATCGCTTACTATGAGCACTGAAATCCGTATTGCACTTGCCGAAGGTGCTGTCGATTGACGAATCACTGGACCAATAAGCCAAAGTATCGTTGCAAAGAAATTATATTGGGAGGGGTACTGTTTTCGGCATGTAGACAATATTGCATGTGAATGCACAATTCACTAAGGGGTGTTCACATCGATGGTCTGGAAAAGGCCTATGGACAGATGCGATACCATGTGGAGATCAGTACAATATACATACATCGCGCCATGTTAGACAGTTCATCAGGTCCCGTACCCAAATTAGTCGTGGCTGTTAATCAGGCACGCTTGATCTCTCTATATCATTCGTGATGTACATATTAGAGAGGCCGCATACTCAAACTGTTGCCCAAGTGTACGCCGGCACTGATCTACAACCACATGGCGCCCGCCATCATGCACAGCCGCTCTGGGAGAGCAAATACCAACTTTACCTGAAGCGTGCATCATTTTTCACGGTTGTGTTTGCCCCGTTTACTTGATGTCTGTTAGTCTCCCCTTCCACTCGAGATGTGGATTAGCTTTTCCGCCATCAACTGTCTTCATAATGCGGTCATATTGGTGTTCAATTGGTCACCGGTCCACTGCAACGAATGTGCCCTTCACCGAGAACATCCTTCAGTTGGCTGATTCACGCGTCCACAACGATTCGAGCCTCCGCAGTTTAGTATACCATTGATGGTTGCAACAGCCATTACCACTACAAGCTGTTAAGGTAGGTTCGCACTAGGTATGCTACCACGTGGAAGAAAATGCAGATGCCACGATGCAGCCAAACTGACTTATCGCCCGATGTGATTCGCCTAGCTGAAGCAGTCTGTACAACCTCCGTCAACAACTCCCTTCAGCCCTTTCTGGACCAATTTACTTACGAATGCCGAAAGATTCGCCGTTGGGTGGAGCAGTTGAACATGACCAAGCACTGATGAATATTAGACACCGAACCCGATTATCTCCCCACACGATGCCCTACGCCGTACTCTTCACCTCACCAGAAGGTGGTGGTCCTCTTCAGCCTATTGGTCACGGCTGGATCATCGCTGGGTGGGGTTGACTTCTTGGCGGATCCTGTGCTCATGAACGGTTTCGCGAGGGTCTCGACCGATAACCCGTCTTCGTACTGTGACGGGTCTTGGGTGGAGCGCCCGGGACGTAATAACTGCGAGGCTGGAGAGGGATTGCACTGCTGACCGTGGCAGCGGTGAGAAGGACGAGTGCGAGGTATGTAGTCTTGAATATCATGGTTGAGATTTGAAGCAACGAGTTGTTTTCGTATTGAAGGATTGTGTCGTCCCGACCAGCAGGGAGTTAGGAGCGAATAAAGAGAGGTGACAAGAGTGTCCAGCACTGTAGACATCTGCATACGCTCCTGCGTCGTTTTATAAGAGTACGGGCGACGCTTTGTCGACAGAACGGACCAGTTTCCCCGGTTTCTAACCGAAACGGACTACTGATGTTGGGTCGGCATAGTGATCAGGAAGGTCGTACATGTATCAATACAAATTGAGATATTCAAGCATTAATGACCGACACCGCCTCGGCTCCCTTGGTGTCGAGTCACATTAGTTATCATACGCTGATCAAACCTCTAAACAGGGAGGTTTGTCGTCCTGATCGACAGCACTGCGCAGGAAGACAATTGCGTAAGTGTCCGCGCCGTAATTCGTAATTGGGACTTGAGCAGATGGGGAATGAGTAGCAGGCAAACAGGGGCTTTCAGTGAAACGATGTTATTCCCTCTTCTTTTTTCTTCCTTTCAGTTCTATACATACAGATCTGTACATCCCCATTCACGAGAGGAGGAACGGCATCTAACATTCACAGTTTCGCCTCAGCCTCCTTGAACGCCTTTGCAACCCTGTCGACCGCGTCGTCCACATACTCCTTCCCCTGTTCAAGCACCTACAACCGATGAGCATTCCCTTACACAAAGGGATAGGGAGGAAAAGCTCACCCCGTCCAGAGAGGGGAAATGATGCGGCACGCCTTCGAACACCTTCAGCTCCGCCTTTGCGCCGCGCTCATTCATCAGCCGAGCATACTCCACACCCTCATCTCTCAGGAAATCCAGGCCTCCGACAACCACAAACGCAGGGGGGAGGCGGTCCCAGTGTTCCGCAGGCGCAAGGATCGGACTCGCCTTCCACTCCTTGGGCGGAGCGTTGAAGAGGTTGTAAAACCAGTTCATGCGCGCAGCTGGCAGCGCTGGGCCTAAGGCGAATAGCTCGCGAGAGGGGTATGGAGCCGCTGGGTCTAAATCGGTGCACGGGACGGTCAGGAGCTGGAGAGCGATTGGAATAGGAGGGGAGGAGAGGACCGCCATGTGGGAGATGACAGCTGCTAGCTGGCCGCCGCAGGACGCACCACCGACTGCCAGCAGGGAGGGGTTGATGTTGTATTCCTGGGCGTGGGCACGGACCCAGAGAAGGACGGACCAGGCGTCGTCTACTGCTGCTGGGTAGGGGTGTTCGGGCGCCAGCCGATAGTTGACGGATACGACGACGCACGGGACACCTGGGTTGCGTTAGCGGTGCCGGAGGGGGAAGGAGGGAACGTACGACGACAGAGTTGGGTCGCGATACTGATCTCGCTGTCTATGCTGCCTAGCACCCATCCCCCACCATGGAAGTAGATGACGACGGGCCATCCGCCTTGCTTGACTTGCTTCCCTCCCCCTTCAGCTGGAGGAGTGAGCACGCGAACGTTACACTCCCCGATCTGGACTTCCTCTGCCACGCACTCGAGCGGCTTCGCCCCTCCTGATAAGAGGGGTACGGTGCGGATGGAGGGGTCGAATGGAGCTGTATAGTCTAGTGCTATACCGCCCAAGATCGCGCTGTTGTAGTACTCAACATAGGCGGGGTCGCACAAAGGCAGAACGGAGGGATGTATAGGTCCGTGCTTGGAAGTGTAGGACATCGTAGGCAAGCAGGTGTAGAGAGGGTGGTAAGAGAGAGGGAGGAGAATGGAAAGCTGCCAGCGAGCATACGATATATATTGCTTACCGTAGGCGCATACATGGTGGTATATGTGCAGGGCACTAGGGATCATCGGCCCGAGTTGCGAGATATTTCCACATGGTGGAGCATACATCTTGGCACTTAACCATGCTGCTCTATCGCCTGAACAATCGATGGCAATGTGCTCCATTGGTCTACTGATCAATTAAACCCGTTAATTCATTTGCTGCTCAAGGACTACGACTTGCCAGACTCGGATGGAAACACAGGGAGCTATCGATACATGTCATGTACTTGGAGAGAAGGAAAGACTTCCGAAATGCCAGTGGTGGAACACGGCTCGCAGAAGGATAGTGATCGCAGGGAGGTCGGGAAAAGGCATGGAACAGGCACTCGTCGAGGAGAAAGCCGTCACTCGTCCTCCTCGTCCTCATCCTCCACGTACTCGTCCTGCTCCCGTTCCTCGTCAGTCCTCAAATCCATATGAAACAACTGCATCTTATCCTCGTAATCTTCCGCCCAACCCGTATACCTGACCGGAGTGAACCCCTGTAAACTAATCAGTCAGCATGCCTCTAATCCGTAGGAGAGCACTCACCCAGCTCTCGTGCATCTGCACCAGTTTGGGAAGACGCTTGCATTCCGCTCTTATGAGCTCTGCGTGGCCTTTCCCTGCTTCTGTCGCGAGGTATTGTACTAGCTGTCGACCGACGCCTTGCGTTACGTACGAAGCGTGCACATAGATGGCGGAAAGATACAGCTGGGAAAGGAGTGTATCTGGCAGATGAGGAGGATATGCCTGCACGTGATCATGAATGGGTAAGATACAGAAGTTGAAAAATGAGACGAACCATAGTAGCCATACACCAGCCGATGATCATCCCTGCTTTCCCCTTGACCTCCTCACCCACAACCGCAACAAATATCCTCCCACCTCTGGTTCCCCACCCCTCCTCCCCCGAAAGCTTGGTAAACCAGCTCATCCGATCAGGTGTTATGGGCGGCTGCTCAGCAGGGAGAGCGAGTCCTTGTTCGATGAGCCAGTGTTGGGAGGAGAGGGAGACGGAGAGGAGGGAAGGGATATCCGAGGGGTTGGCAGGTCGGACGTGCATCTGCGGCGAGGGTTTGATGGCGGTGGGGATGATAGGGACGGTGTCGGCGACAGGGGACATGGTGGTCAATGCTCAAGGAGGTGAGTGATCACGAGAAGAACTGTGAAGCTCTTGGTCGGTTTATGACCACCATTTCTCTGCTCCAGCTTCTGATGACGTAGATAAACACGCGCTTCACGTGGAGAAATGGTCACGTGAGGAGCGGACCGAGGCGGGCCGTACTCACTTCACATTCTTAGGGTCCACTTTGATGTTGTTCACCATCTCTAACTGGGATTTCTAACATCTACCTGGGATACTTTATCTGACTTGAATGGATCGAAGTGATTTGATCTCAGAGGCAACTGGACAAATATCTTGCATTGCTGACGAACTCTGGGACCTCTGAAAGTACTGCTGATGTCAACGATCCGTGAAGCAAGCTTGCGATCCTGCAATTCTGAGGAAGCGCGCGTTTGCTTCTCATGTTCTCTCTTCCGTATGCCTGAGAACGGGCTATGAGAATTCATAAATAGCTGGGCAGTCAAGTCGTTCTGCCAGCATTCTCATTCTCATGGCGCTCCTCCTTGTGACTACGCTTTGCCTCGTCCTCTCCGCTTTCGCGCAACCTTGTGTCATCCCCCACAAACCCCATGGGGACGACACCCCCTCCTTCCACCATGCCCTCTCCACCTGCTCTAGCCGTACGCTGCTCTTCTCCCCCAATACGTCCTACAACTTCTGGACGCCTCTCGTCGTCCCCCGACTCGGATCTCACAGTGCTCATACAGGGCAATCTGAGCTTGCCCAGGGACATGCACCAGGTGCAAGTGCAAGTTAATGCAAGTGCAAGTGGGTACTGGCTATATTTTACCGGGAAGAACGTTACGCTTGTCGGGAGCGGGGAGCAGTACTGGGGATGGATCAATTCCTACGGTAGGTTATCCGGTATATGCTCGCATTCCTTCTCACGCCTAGACAGGACAACAATGGTGGGACTCAGGGAACCAGATCGCCCGACCTCACCTTCTCGGTTTCGCCGTAACCAACGGTCAACTACTCAATCTCAAGTTCCACCAGCCCATAGCATGGACCGTCTCCCTGGCTTCCGCATCCAACATCTACGTCCGCAACACCCTCATCGACGCTCGTTCCACCGGTGGATTCCCCTTCAACACCGACGGGTTTGACGCAACCGGCAGCGACCTGCTTATCGAGGATAGTGTCGTGCTTAACGGGGACGACGCGCTTGCAGTCGGCCAAGACAGCATCGGCACGCGCAACGTCACTTTTTGGCGGACGTATGTAGGCTTCCACTCGCATGGAGCGAGCATTGGTTCCCTGGGCAAGGATCCTTCACAGCCAGCAAACGTCTCCGACGTCCTTATCGAAGATGTCTTCTTCCACAATACGCTGTACGGCGCGAGGTTCAAGTCCTGGGTTGGGGGCACAGGGCTGGCGAGGAACGTCACCTACCGCAATATCGGCTGTCAGAACGTCACGTTCCCCTTGTATATCACCCAGAGTTATGTAGACCAGAACAGCCCCGGAGGGGCGAGGGTCAATAACGCTAGTGTGGTCATGCGGGACTTCACATACGACGGGTTCTGGGGGACGATCAATACCTATCAGCCTGGGGACGAGAGCTGCATTTCTGGTACGCCCCCCAATCTCACTATTTTTTCTGACCCAGCGTACTTAAATGCTTCCAGATCCGTGCTGGTACTATGAACCAGGGGCAGATAGAACCCAAGCGATCCTCTTCCGCTGCAACCCCGGCGCGTGCCAGGACTTTTCTGTGCAGAATATCAACCTCCGTCCGGAGAACGGAGTGCCGGCGACGATCATTTGTAACAACCCGGCTGTGAACTCGAGCAACCCAGGGTATGAGTGCGTGAATGGGACCTTTGTTCCGTTGTATTAGCAAGGGTGGAGATACAAGTTCGTGCTCACACGCTATGTAATTGTCCATTCAGTGTCCTTCCAGGTTGAAGAAAGTTAACCATGACACCGTTCCCGCTCGTCATAAACATACACTGCCCCCCTCCTTGTCCGAACTGCTCAAGGGCATGGGTTTGTCCTTATGAGTCCCTAGGCTGCCGATTCTGGGGCCCTACCAGCGGTGCATTCGCATCATACTTGTAGATCTTGCTGTTCCATATGCTCTTATCTCCTGCGCGGAGCGCAGACAGCAGGATACAGCCCTCCCAAACCAGCAAAGCGGAGAGCAGCAAGCAGATGAGCCACGAGCCGACCGTCACTCGCTCAACGGAGGAACAGATCGTCTTCCCTCCCATAACCTGCTCCGTCCTGAGATACTTGGCGAAGATGTCACACGTGTTGGAATCGCGTAAGCTGAATGGAGGGCCGATGATCGAAGATATCCACATTGCTCAGAAGAGCAGGAAGAAGCTAAGTACGCCTGGCTCGACGCTGACCGAACTGGCAACCCCGGTCATACCAACCGTGACAATGACGAATGAGAAGAAACCGACTTTGTTGGATGCAGCGCACGACGGTGAGTGCTGTACGGCGTGTAAGTTATCTGAGGGTGAAACATATAATATGGGACTCGCCCCTAACCGCCCAGGGATCTTCGTTACCTCCTTCGATATTCTTCAAGAACAAGAGAATCTTGGAGGATGATCCGGTCGTTACCATCGAGAGAAAGCAATAATAAATAATCGCTCGCGTCAATTAAAGCCAACGGGGCAGAGTTGAGCAGCATACCGAGGGTGAGCATTCGGACATTGTACAACACTCTATCAGTCTTTTTCTTGTGTGTATATGCTACAACTTTTGATAGTGATCAACAGAAAGTCTTACAAGCCAAGATGGAGGTACATTGCCCGCCGATCAAGTGCGAGGAAAAACTCATCTCCTCAAGATGAGTGGCAGTGCAGATTGAGAGAGGTAATTCCTCCGATGACCCCTTTTAGGGGCATCTTGCCTACAATGACCCCTCGGGGGCAAATCCCTAAAATGACCCCAAGGCCTGCCCTAAACAACCAGAGACCTTCCAATTAAGCAAGATGGTGGTAGTGGTTCAAGAAGTGCTAGGGTCCAGTCTCTTCATGTCAGTTTATAAAGTGTGTTCCAACAATTAATTTGCAAAGCTTTGTTTTGTTTTGAATTGGTTATATTACAATATGTAAATTAATTCTGCATGGATGCCTCTTATAATAATTCACCAATTTTCATCATCATAAACATTGGTGAGAGAATGCCAGACTTTTATGGCAAGGAAAGGAATTTTACAGCAGTTCTTGAAAGTAATGCATACCATGTGAAATACCAACCAGCTTGCCTTTTGAAAAAGGTCTGTTTTAATAACAAAACACTCAGAAAAACATGTTGTTGAATTGACCAAAGGCATGTGCTTCTACTGCCACAGCCACTACTTTCCTTATTTGGTTACTTAGGGGCAGCATTTGGGGTCATTTAGGGAATTTGCACCTGAGGGGTCATTGTAGCAGAACATCCAGGATCCAGGGGATCTTGTCCAGTGTCTGCTGCACACCGGATGTGGTCTGGTCAAATACTAGCCAACACAGCCACAACCAGCAAGGATGTCAGGGACCATGACTGTTCCATCATTAATATTACTTCCTAGTTACCACACAAAGTCTCTCATATTGTATGTTCCATTGTCAACAACTTGACCTATTAACTCATCTCTGATTATCTGAACTGTTCTCTCTGTATCACACTCAACCTTGATTCCTCAGCCTCAGCCTCCCTCTACATCTGTGTCTGTCTCTCCCTCTGCCTCTCCATCTCTGTGTAGCTTGCTCCTCATCTGCTATGCAACTATTTGACCTTCTTGCATGACTGGCTGAGCTTCAACCTTGGCTGGGGAATATTTCTGTTGAGCAAGTGCTGGTTTTTTTGGTTATTGCAAGAAGATTGCAAAATTGTATCTGCTGGAAGGAGGATCATGGGTTGATAGAACTCGACAACCTGCCGTCTAGTCTTCCAAACACTGTAATCTCCTTTGTCTGCACTGCTCTACATGTATCACCCAATCAAGTCTTCTGCCTGTGGAATGGTCTTAAAGAAGTCATTTGGTCCCCAACAATGGATGTCACCAAAATGGCTCCCCTTTTTGTTGACAATTTTTCTTCATTCGCCCATTACGGGCAGAGTGTCAGCTTAGGTGCGTTGTGAAGGATCTATTGTCAATCATGCGCTGATATAATATCACTAGCTGTAGAAGATTTTTACCTGCCAACTCAGACTTGTCTCAACCTATGCTGTCCACACTCTCTGATCCATGGGTGTCCTGCATGACTGGGAGATCCCTGTCCTGTCATGTCTTCATTGTATACCCTTGTTTGTGGCTCATTCCCAGTTTTTGTAATGTTGCTTCACTGTTGCTCATGCTCCTCCACCTATCACCTCAACTATGCTTGTCATTGAGATGTGGATGGCACAACTTGCAGGCAGTACTATGGTGGGGTGCCTGATGTAATTCAGTCACAAAAACACTTCTTGTTTCAAGGCAAGCTCTGCAAGATGTTTAGAGTGCTCATCACTCATGCAAAGTATGTCCTCCCTCTCCCTCTCCCTCTCCCTCTCCCTCTCCCTCTCCCTCTCCCTCTCCCTCTCCCACTCCCTCTGTCAGGGCACCAGCTCATTGCTTGGTCAAGAGACATGACTAAGCCTTTATGACATGGAAGTAGCTGGTATACCTTGGCATGTGCTGGAACCTGCTGGAAGGATTGGATGGTCAGGTGACCTGCTGTGCATGGCTGTGCATGACCTCATATGACCTCATCCTTGGTCATATGACCTGATCACCTGACTAGGCTGAGTAAGCAAGATGTTCTAGCAGGTTCCACCACAGAGGTATAAATATAAGGCCTACTCTGCCTGGGACTGTCTCTTCAGACTTGGTCTCTTAGGATCATCCACAGATACCTATACTGTAGATAGGTCTTAGTCATCAGGTCTACTCCACTTCCTTGTTGCCTGCTTAGACTCTTGGCACTCTTAGGTGAGCAGACTTAGTCAGCCTGTGTTGCCCTAACAGAAGACCAAGTCTCCAAGTGACAACCTCTGCTTCACCACTCCACCTCTACTCTTACCTGCCTTTACTCTTACCACACACACCCAACACCTGCCTTATTCCATATCCACCATTATGGAACAAGCAGAAGAATTCCCTGATCCCATTTCTATTCTTCAAGCACAGGTCCTAGAGCTGACTCAGCAGCTCCAACAGCTTATGACAGCTTCCTGGAGTAATCAGCCTACAGCCCCTGTGTCTAATCTCCAACCCAATAGTAACTATGACACCACTACCTATGGTGACAATAGTCATGGAAACCAGAGTCATGACAGCCATTACCATGGGGACCAACATCATAGCAACACTGTTACTATTGACCACCCTCCTCTTGACAACAGGGTGACTGTTGATAACACATCTACTGTCCCTGTCAACACACCCTTCTTACACATTGCCACACCTGACCCCTATGATGGAGAT
>NW_024467209.1:353774-356929 GCF_000292625.1 Dacryopinax primogenitus | reverse complement strand
ACCTATACTGTAGATAGGCCTTAGTCATCAGGTCTACTCCACTTCCTTGTTGCCTGCTTAGACTCTTGGCACTCTTAGGTGAGCAGAATTAGTCAGCCTGTGTTGCCCTAACACCCTCTTCTTCTCTCTCCTGCTCTCCCACCTGTCACTCTCACTCTCATACTCAGTCCACCTCTCCCCTGCTGACTGCATCTTTTTGCAACTGGGACTGAATGTCATTGGAGATTCCAGAGGCACTCTTATGCGCTGTATCACTGGCTTGGCTTTGGGGGTCTTGAACACAAGATGTTGGACCAGCAAAGTCATGGAAGATGGTCCACATCAGGGTCTGTCATGCACCCATACCAGGTATGCAACCTTGGCAACCTCTACTTGCACATGTTGACTCTCTTCACTCACCCCTGGAATGAGGCATAGAAGCTTTTTGTCTCACATGACCAATATGAGCACTGACCTGGAATAGTCTTCCCAGCTTGCTGATGATGCATTGTAGATATCCAGTGAGACAAAATTGGCTCCCAGTTTGTCAATGATGTAGTTCTAGATGCGAGCATCCCATTCATTGATTTGCATTGTAAGCCCACTCTTGCTTGGCTTGGCCAGCTGCCCTCCAAATGTGTGCTTCCCTCCCTACCAATAATGAGCATGACATGACTTGGGTGAGGTTAAACTCAACATTCCCTTACCATGTCAAATATAACCACAGAGAATTGCTGTGCAGCTTGCAATTCTCTCTCCAGCATCTCCCTCTCCCTCTCCTGCTCCTTGTCCATTTGTTCACAAACTTCTTGTCATGCTGTCATGATCTTGGTAGGTTCAATGGTTCCCAACAGCATGGGTTCGAGACTGGCAGGTGAGGCAGTTGCAATGGCTGTTGAGTGTCTGCATGTTTGTGTTGAGCCAGGCAAAGATGCTTGGGATTGCTGAGAAGGGTCTGTCCCATATGCAGATGGGTAGAGACCTGTTTGCCCTGCTTGTGGGTTTCCTGGTGCTCCCCCAGACATAGGCGGCACATGTGTGGAGCACCCAACTCAAGAATGCACTTGCTTGATGAAGCAGCATGTTTGACAGTGCTTGTATGTGCATTTCTGATTGCCTACTTTTCTGCATTTTACACAGGTCAGACATGCTTTGGCTTCTTGAAGATTTGGTGCTGGTTGCTTGCCCTTAGCAGTCTACACTGGAGGTTTAGTGGGACTCAGGCTTGGAAATGGTGGACTCAATCAATAATCAGGAAAAGAGGTGCCCCTGAGGTTGGCTTCAATGTTGCGGCACACCTCAGGCTCAATTTCTCTTCTGTGAAAGTGAAAACTTGCATTGAAATGATCTGGATTGGGGCACTATTGGTACATCAGCTTGTCATCTGGAGCAATAAGATCAATAGATACCCTTGTGAATATTTTCCCCCAATTTTCAGGATGCTCATTATGCCTGTTCAACAACATGAATGCCACACATTCTGCCTGGCATATCTGGCACAATCAAGTGGAACATTCCGTCATGCCCCAAAATGACATGATGGTTTCCACTGACATTCAAACCATTGTGGATCCAGCTGCATGTGGTGAGAAGTAATGAGAGTGAGATTGTGACATTCTCACATGTGAATGTCACAATTAGGAAAAAAGACAGGCATTCAAACAGATAGGGTCCTATCTGGTAGTGTGCACAGGCCAAATTTTGATGATTAGGGTCATCAGTGGGGTGGATATCAGGTGTTTGTCTGAGGTGCATGGGAGCTATTACATGGATCACATAGAGGTAGAGCTTGATTTATGTATGTGTCAAGCTCAAAGAATCAATGAGGCACAGGCACAGGCAGTTCCAGAGACAGACACAGACACAGAGGCAGAGGCAGAGGCAGAGGCAGAAACAGAAGGATACACAGATTGCAGACAGTGTGGGTAAAGAGAGGGACACACCTTGCATCATAGACTGCCACCCTAGACCCAGAGTCTGATTCTGGTGCCACACAAATCTGGTGTCAAATGAATCTGGTGTCAAACAAATCTGGCACCAAGTAAATCCAGTGGCAGGCAATTTGGAGGGAGGTGAGGGCAAAAGCAGTTTGAGGGATACAAGCCAAACCATAGTAGTAGGAGCCTGATGAATGTGCAAAGAAGCAGAGGTGGAAAGCCATGGGGAGACCAAGGGAGGGTGGAACAGGGAATGAGAAGAGGGGGGCCATGGATGCATTCAGTGAATGCCCCCCCGGCACTTGGAGAGGGTGAGGGACTTTGGGAGAAGGTAAAAAAGTGAGTCGGAGAGGGTGAGAGCATTAGAGTGAGAGGGTGAGGGTGAGGATGCAAAGATAGATCTTGCAGTGGCATACTGTGCCCCTGCAGTGATATGCACACACCTGTGTAACCCAGTCAGTATTGTGACCTGCAGTGTACTCAGTATAGGTTGTAATATGATCTGAAAACAGTTGCTGACCTTGCCAGTTAAGTAACTGTAAGTTCCCCCCCTCAGCCTACCATGCACCCAAAACTCCCCATCTGCTTCTCCAAACTCACTTTGGCATTCTTCTTCTTTCTCCAATATTCGAGCCACTTCCTCAGCTTCTCCACATGGCCCACCCCTTTCTCCACCTCATTCTCCACCTTATTAAAGGCAGCCAATCCCCCAATCCCGACCCAACCCCACTTGATAAGACTCCTGCCCATGCAGGTGAGGCTTGCTTGCCCCTGGTGCAAGGCAGAGACATACGCCAGGTGGGGAAACTCCACCAATTAGCACATAGGCAAGGACAAAAGCAAAAACCTACCTTTAGAGTGCCAAGAGGCATGTGAGTATGATTCTGAATCAAGTTCAATAAGAACTTGAAGGCGGGCATTGCTGTCATTGGTTTGCTGATGGTGGTTGCATTGGATGAGATGACCAGGTGCTGGTGCAGGACAGAATGACTAAGTCCACTTGCACAGAACTTGGTTGCTGGATGTCAGGCTGTTGCTGGAGTGCAGAAGATGATGCAGAGGGATAGGCAGAGGGAGATGTCAATGGTGAGGGTACACATGATGTCCAGGGTGAGGGCAATGGACACGGAGATGGAGTGTGAGACTGAGATGGAGAGGGTGACATGGAGGATGAGTGAGGGGAAGGTGAGGAAGGATGAGGAGTCAGAGAGGGAGAGGGAGAGGGAGAGGGAGAGGGAG
>NW_024467209.1:180573-353121 GCF_000292625.1 Dacryopinax primogenitus | reverse complement strand
GGGAGAGGGAGAGGGAGAGGGAGAGGGAGAGGGAGAGGGAGAGGGAGAGGGAGAGGGAGAGGGAGAGGGAGCAAGTGAGCTAGGGAGAGGGAGAGGGAGTGAGTGAGCTAGGGAGAGGGCAAGAGGGCAAGAGGGTGAGGGTGAGCAAGCTAGGGCAAGGGCGAGAGGGTGAGGGTGAGAGGGTGATGGTGAGGGTGATGAAGTCGCAGAGGGAGAAGCAGTCAGAGAGGGAGAAGGTCAACAACATGTTGCTGGGTGTGGAATAAACCATTGATCTAGGGTCTGCAGACAGCATCATTCAGTAAATCACTACATGATTGAGAGTGGGGTGACAAATGATTGGTTGGGTACACACAGTCCCCTTGCTGGGCAACAGTACTGTTGTGAGCCAAGCAGTGATGGCCACATGTAGAATCCCATTGCTCCGAGTAGGTGGGGTAAGTGGATGTTGACTAAGTGAGGTATAGAGTTGAAGTTGACTGGATGGGCTCATTTGTTGTACAGGATCATCAAGTCCTAAGATTCCAGTGTTTGACTCTGACATACTGTGATCAGTACTATGGACAAAGAAGTTAAGTATACTTACCAAGTGGAACTTGACCATGTCAAACTTGCCAGACACCTGCATATCAATGATCACTGAAGATAAGAGCAGGTGGAGGTTTGAAATACTGTGAACTTCATTGATGAGTTGCTCCAGAGTGGTTCAAGCCAGTAGACAGGGCAGGGGGTGTTCAATGAGATCTTCAAACATCTCCTTGACTTCACCAACCATGAAATGGTTGTGTGAATCCTGATCTGCCTCACTGGGTAACCCAATGCTTCTGGTGTTGAGGTTGAGGAGAGGGAGGCTGATGCTACTGTAGCTGGTCATCGGACATCTACGCCAGGCTGCAGGTCTTGCAGGGGGTTGCTGGGGAGAGGAGGAAGGACAATCAGGCATCTTGGGACAAGGTCTCGCTTGCTGGAGAGAGGAGGGGAGAGAGGATGCTGAGGCATCTGAGGACAAGGCCTCACTTGCTGGGGAGAGATGTGGGGAGGATATTGAGGCATCTGAGGACAAGGGCTCAGATGCTGGGGAGGGGGGGGGGAGATGGCAAGGGGATATGGAGGAGGGAGGGATTGGTGGCACTGTGAAAGGGATGAGCATGACAATGCCTGGAACATAGGAAACAGACTCTACAGGGGGAATGGAATGGCACATGCACTAGATCAGCTGCAATAGTTTGTTTCCACATGATTGGTGTAGTGATACTGTCCTGCTGAGATGTAAGACAGTGTGGATCTGACTGATGGTTGAATACACTTAGGTGAGTCTGAACTCAGCATAACAGAGATATTCCATGACACCAGAGTGAGATGGCACCAGAATGAGTTGGCACCAGAATGAGTTGGTGCCAGAATGACCCAGTGAAACTTGATGGTGAATGAAAAGAGTCTGACAGGAGGCATCAGCACTAGGCTGTATGGAGCAGAGGACATACTGGGGAGGAGTTGGGCCATGAGTAAACCAAAACATGGAAGCAGGGATAACATATCATGAATTGGGATATCTACATACAAAGCAAGGTTTAGAAGGGAACAGTGGGCATGTTCCTGAAGACCTTTGTCCTTGAGAGCTGCTTGGTACCTTTCACATTGATTAACCCCTCATAGTTGGGGGCATTCCAGTTTTCAGCTGGTAAATTCCCAGGCAAATCCGACCTGCCTGTGAACCAATGCTGCTTGATTAGTGAGTCAATAGTATCTTGAGGTTGTGTCTTGTTGCTGGGTGTGTTGTGATCAATATACTTACATGAGACTGCATCAATCAGTCAGCAACTACAGGATCAGGGAGGATTAGACCATACTGTTGGCATAGGCATCATTCTGAAAGGCACATACTGACCCTGGGTGCCCCCTGCAATGCACACAGTGCATGTCTTCCCACCTCTGGCACACACAGTTGACCCCCTTCCATTCACCCATTCAAACTCAGCAACCATGGCAAGCTCACTTGTTGGTGCAAAGCTGGGAGGAATGGAATGAGTGCAATCCTAAGAAGATAAAAATGAACTCACTACAAATGCTGGACCATTCTTCTCAATTTCCACTCTGGCTGATCAATGTTCTGTAACAAATGCATATGAAGGAAAGTTGGGCAAAGTGAATGTCTTCATAAGCCAGAAATGGCAGGTAAGCAGGTACCTCAGGAATGCTTGGATTTGTGTGTCCTTTGTACGTTGAGATCAGCAGCCTTTAGTGTTATGCTCTGCCTTGCTCTCAGTTGCAACAAGGTCCTCTTCATTGTCCAGTTGCTGGGCAAGGGTATGGCTGCAAGCCAAGCAATGTTGGCCAATACAATAATCCCATTTCTCAAGATCCATGGAGTGTTGAGAGGAAGAAATGAGCTTAGCACGAGTGAGAGGACTATTGGGCTTCTGAATGAAGAAATGGCCAATGTGGAGGGTGAGCTGGTTGACAAAGACACAAGGTATGAGTTTGAAGTCGAATGGAAGGTCCCATTTGTCATACAGGATCATCCAGTCAATGACATACTGGATGATGCTGATGATCACTTTTGCAAGATCTTCCATGTATGGTGTTTGGCTGGCAGCATGAGCTTCAAGAGTGCCAGTCTGAGACATGGTGAGATGGGACTTGGTAATATGTTGAATCCACTTACCAAGTGGAGCTTGACAGCATTGAACCACCCAGTCACCCATTGTTCATTATTCACAAGAGGGGGGCACAGCTTATTGACATTGACAGCCTGTAATATGCCATGAATGAAGAAGGAGGAATAGTAATCCACAGGAGTTGTGGTCAAAATAGACCAATCATGAATGGATTGACAGTGATGATCCCAGTGTAATGTGGGAACTATATGGCAGCCAGGAAGGGGATTGGGGAAGTCCTCCAGAATGTGCCAAGTGAGAAGGTACCACCCCTCAGACAGTATGATGCCGTAGGCCTCTTCGAACATAGACATTTGGTCATTTGTTCTGAAATGGGGTCCTGCCAATGATCAAGAACAAGTTGCTGATGTCCTTTTAGCATGGCCCAACAGAGTTTTGGGAAGAACTTACAAGGTGCTGCCCACACTGCGCCAAAGCTCTCTGAATGTTGGGCCTTGAGAGCAAGCTGTATTCACCAAAAGGTGGCAGCATGATGGAGCGCAACACCAAGCAACTTCATCAATGAGTTGTTGAGGAGTTGTACAAGCCAAGAGATGGGGTAGGGGGGATTTGGTGAGATATTTGAACATCTCCTTGACTTTGCCTACTATGAAATGGTTGTGCAAGTCCTGATCAGCCTCTCCAGGTAAGCTGAGGCTTATGGTGTTGAGGAGGGGGGGGTTGGGACTACCATTCATCTCATTTGCGGTGTCATAAACTTGTCTCTCTAGGAAGGCTGTAAAGTACTCCATGGTGCAAATATCCCCATGATACCAGTTTCCCAAATGAGTCTTAACTTTGCATTAGCAAAGCAGATTTGTCTAGAGGAAAAGTAACTTGCCTTTACACAGCTAGCTGCAGCAACCCATCATTGTCGGTCCAAAGGAGAGCTTGAACTTGATGGCATAAGCATGATGAAGTGGAGGAGGCGCAAGGTACACTGAAAAATGGGACATTTGCATCCCTGTTGCAAGTCTGTTGGCTCAATGTCTCTTGCCTCCTGGTATACCCATGCCTGCCAAGGGATTGCAAGATTAGACAGAGACTGCCAAGTAGCTACTATTGAGCCATCTTCAAGGGAGTGATCTGGGTCTGGGTGGGGAAAGCAGTCAGGATGATGCCTCACTTGCTGGGGAGAAGAGGGGGGACAATGCTGAGGCATCTCAGGACAATGCCTCACTTGCTGGGGAGAGGAGGGGGGATGATGCTGAGGCATCTCAGGATGACACCTTGCTTGCTGGGGAGAGGAGGCCGGAGGATAGTAAGGAGGAGGCACCCAGTCAGGATGGCGCTTGGGTGGGTTGGGTGTATGCTGCCATGGCTGTTGAACAAAGTGGCGGTTATGATAGTTTTCCTGTACCTTGCAGGCCTCTTCTACACCCAGTAGAGCTTGGGGGTGACCTTTACTACAGGCTTTGTAGTCCCTCTGCTCTCTCATCCTAATGCAAGGGGAGGGTGGGAAGCAAAAGGGTGAGCCAGGTGGTCCAGATATAGGCTGGAAAGGCTCATCACAGAGAGCATGGGACAATGGCAGAGAATTGTTTCAGAGATGAGAATGAGGCAGGGAGGAGCAGTTTGCTGGGGGTTAACAAGTCCCTCTGACCACAGGTCAGAGTTGACAAGCTCTTCAAATTCTTGTGACATCAGCAGCCTCCAGATGTTGTTGATTAGGAAGGGGGAGATGGAGATGGTGTGAGGGCAACACAATCCAACAATTGTTGATGATCAAATAACTGAACAGGCGACAAGCAAATTGGAGAGTAGTGAGTCATACATCAATCAATGCCTCAATGTTTGTTCACAAACAGAGGGATTGACAGGGGTGTTATAGAGTGAGTGGGGATCAGCAGCCAACAGGCACAATCATGTGTGTGTTGTGTGCACATTTGGAATGATTAAAGCTTTGTGTTTAGAACCTAATGACCTTGGACTGTGGGGTTCCTAAGAATTAGCTCTAAGAGCTACAGGGGCTATACCTAGGGTTCTATATATGTCTGGGTATGGAAGTAAAAAGGAAGCAAAGTCTGTGGCTGACCATGCAGCTCATTTAGGGCAGGCACCTCATGTCTCTGGTCTGGTCAGTCCTGCACAATCTATGACTGATGTCTCACATTCTGGGATCTGTCCTTCCTGGAGTTGGGTGATTGTAGTATCGGCTGTCATTTGGGGTGTTGTGCCATGTGACTGTGCTCTGATCCTTGTCAATTGCAGCTGTTCACAATTGATTTTAGGGACGTCCCCTGACATCACCCCCTTCTTAAGGGACATTGTCTGCAATGACATGTTGTGTGATCAACCAGGGTGTCACCCATCTGTCCAGTCAAAGAGGACTCAGTTTGTTTCAGTGTAGTTTTCGAGTTGTTGGAATCATAGCTGATCAAAATCCATATGTGCAATTTGTTTTGGTGCCTCTGGGTGTCACCGGTGAAAGTCGCGGATTGCTTGTCATGCACCTTCAAGGTTTCCGGGTGGTTCCCATGTGTTTTCCATGTTTGAGTAGCCTTTCCATTTGACAAGGTATTTGAATTGGCCATTCTTTTGTAGACAACTGTCCTCAATCCATTTGACTTCCCAAACATTTTCACCATCTGTGTCCAGTTCAGGTGGCAGAGGTGGTGTTTCTTCATGTCCAGGTATGTCACTGTCATGATAGGGTCATAATTTGGAAACATTGAATACTGGGTGTATTTGCCACAAATCTGGAAGATCGATCTCATATGCATTGTCATTAATTTTACATGCAATCACAAATAGTCCAAACCATTTGTCATCCAATTTCTTTGCTGGTCATTTTGTTTTGATGTCTTTGGCATCAAGCCATACCTTGTCCCCTATGTTGTACATTATTGTGGTTTGTTGGTGTTGATCATAGAATCGGGCCATATTGTCTGCTGCCTTTGCCAATGCAGCCTTGCATTCATTTTTGATTTGCTGCATCATTCCTGTGAATTCTTCAACTCCTGTGATTGTGACCTCTCATATTGGTTTGATGCCCATTCATGCATTACGCCCTGTGTCAGCCATGAATGGTGAGTGTTGCGTTCCAGCGTGTATACAATTGTTGTATGCAAATTCAGCACATGCAAGCCAATCAGCCCAATTGTCTTGTCAATGGTTTACAAAGAGTTGGAGATACTGTTCCAGTTCCTGGTTAACATGTTCGGTCTGTCCATTGCTCTGTGGATGGTATGCTGTTGATGCCGATATTTTGACGCCTAAGAGACTGTTGAGTTCGTGCATGTATTTTGATATGAATTGTGTTCCACAATTGCTGATGATCTCATGAGGTAGTCCATGATTTTGCCATACATTGTCACAAAAGAGATGTGCAATTCCTGCTGACATTACTTCACTTTGTGTTGCTGCAAAGTGAGCACCTTTGGTGAGTCAATCAATGGCAACAAATATTGCATTGTATCCTTCGCTTGCCAGGAGTTGTGTTATGAGGTCAACTGTAATGATTTCCCCTCATGCATTTGGGATCTGATTTGGCATGAGCTTTCCAATGGGTCATTGTGGGTACATCTTGGTATGATTGCATGCATCACATGTTTGAACATATTCTCCAATGAATCAGTTCATGTTTGGCCACCAGTAGCTATGTGCGACAAGCTCCAGCATTTTCCAACGTCCTGGGTGTCCTGCAATTTGCAAATCATGGTGTAGTTTGACAATTTTGGCACAAAGATCATTCCATGGAACATATACTTTTCCACAATAGAGCACCAGTCCCTGTTCTTTGCTCCATTTGTTTGCAACAATCATAGATGTTTTGTCATTGGGTAGTGCTTTGAGTGCCTGTACCACTGGTTTGTCCATGTCATGCATCTGTTGTATTTCATAAAGGAGCCTGTTTTCCTCCCCCGCAATAAGGGTGTGTCCCCAACACACAGCTGCAATCATGAAGATGTCTGGTTTGAGCAGTACAACATTCTCATTATTGTGTGTTCCATGGTCATGGTTGGCACATTGTGATAGCGCATCCGGTTTTCTGCTGGATCATCCTGGTTGGTGTTCTAATGTATAGTCAAATTGTGACAGGTAGAGTGACCATTGTGCCTGTCATCTTGTGAGTTTCTGTGATTTGGCAAAATATTCTAGATTCCGGTGGTTGGTAAGGACATGTATCTTATCAGGGGTGCCTTCTAGGAAGTGTCTCCATTCTTCAAAGGCATGTATGATTGTTCCTTGTTGTGTATTTCATAATTATGTTCCACATCCAACAGGCTCTTTGACATGAATGCCACCGGATGCCACTCATCATCTGTGTTCAGCTGCAATAGGACACTCCAATTGCATAGTCCAATGCATCTGCTTCGACTTGGATGGTCTGTCATCCTGTGGTAGTGCCAGTATTGGTGCTGATGTTATGGCCGTTTTCAGTGCCTCAAATGCTTGATTGTGCTTTGCTTCCCACATCCAGACATTGTCTTTTTGTGTCAAATTGTGTAGTGGACATGCTATGTTGGAAGACCCACATATGAAACATTGGTAGAAGTTACAGAATCCAATGAAACTTTGGATGTCTTTCACATTCCATGGTGTCGGCCATTCAGCAATGCCTGCAATCTTGACTGGGTCCATCTCAACATTGCCTTGACTGATAACGAGTCCCAGGTAATTGATCCTTGTCTGCTCAAAATCGCATTTTTCAGCCTTGAGGTATAGGTGGTACATCTGTAAGACATCAAGCACATGTCTTATGATCTGTTGATGTTTGTCCAATGTTTCCGTGAGTATGAGGATGTTGTCCATGTATACCACAATGACTCCTTCATCAATAAGTTCTCGAAATATATTGTTCATCATTGTCTGGAATGTGCTTGGTGAGTTGACAAGTCCAAAGAACATGACAAGTGGTTCAAATAGTCCACTATTTGTGTGGAAGGCAGCTTTCCATTTGTCTCCCTCTCAGATCTGAATGTTGTTGTATCCCCAATGTATGTCTAGTTTCATGAAGTATTGTGCATGACGTAGTTTGTTTATGAGGTCCAAAATGAGTGGGATTGGGTAACAATTCTTGATCGTCATCTTGTTCAGTCATCAATAGTCTTATACCAATCATAGCATCCCATCCTTTTTCTTTACAAAAAACACTGGTGATGCCATGGGCAATTTTGATGGTTAGATATGTCCACTTGCAAGGTTTTCCTTTAAGAATTTGTCCAATTTGTGTTGTTCATTGGACAATAGTGGGTACACCTTTGTGTCATGTGGCTCTGATCCTGGTTTCAGTTCAATTGCATGATCCCACACCCTTGTTTCTGGTAGTTGATCAAACAATTTTTTTTTCGAAACTACATCTTTGTAGTCATGATAAGCCATCAGCACCATATTGTCAAATGTTCTTCCCCTTTGGTCTTCATCTGGTTGTGCTGCTGCAAGACATGTTGAGATGCTTTTGGCAGCACAAATGATTGTTTCATAATCATCATCATCTGTGCCATCATCTTCCTGTGCTATTGCAGGCAGAGGTCATTTCTGTCATTCTGCCTGTCATTTTGCCATATGTATGTGTATCAAGCACTGTTCAGGGCATTGTGTCATTGACACCTTTCCTGTTGTCCAGTTGATGTCCAGGTTGTGCTGTACAAGCCATGGATGCCCAATCAATACTTCCTTGATTCCAAGTCCCATTATGTGGAATGTTGCACATTCTGTATGTTCTCCATATCATATGATGAGGTCAACTGTGTGTTGGATTGCTCCAGCCTTGTTGGGCATTCCATCAATGTTATAGACTGGTTGTGCATGTTCCAGCAGTGTTGTCATTAAGTTGTATTCTTCAACATAGCTTGTATCAATGAATAGTCCTGTTGCTCCTGAATCAAGAACTGCTCATGCCTTGAATTCTTGTGATGTGTCCAGTGTTTGCAGTTGTATACTCAGTTCCATCTGTTGTTGTTCCTGAACCGACATAATCAGTTGTGGAGGGTCATCTCCTCATCTTGTATTGTCCAGCACCTTCTGCATTTCATATGACACATGTCCCATGATTGGTTGTTTTGTCAACAAATTGTTATTATGGGAGGGGTGTACATAAGGATTGCTTTTACCAGTCACATGAATCATGCTCTCTTTCATGGACCATTCTAAAAATCTTCTTTGGATGTCTTGACCAGCATTGTTGGTTCGTCTGCATTTGTCGGAGGACAATGCTTTGCAAACTCTTCAGCAATGACCTTGCATATGTCATCAAATGCAATCGTCTTGATGTATGTCGATCATTTAGGACATTCAGCCCAAACGTGGCCAAACCCTTGGCAGCCATAGCAGTGGATGGTGGATGTGTTACGTTTTGCTTGGTCAATGTCCATTGCATTGTTCATCTGTATGGTGGAGGTTGTTGCTGTCATGGGTGTTGTGTTGTGCATGGCATCAGTTGCTTTGGCTTTCCATTGGTTGGCCATTGCATTGGTCATTCCCTTTTGATGTGCATCCAGTCGATGCCATTGTTGATCAAATTGGGAAGCATACATATACCACCACTCTTCAAGAGTTGTGGGCATGTCCGGGAGTGCGTAGATCCTGTTGACCAGTACTCAGTGCAGGCCACATTTGAAATGTTCAACATGTGCAATCTCATTGTATTTGGTCCATGCTGCAAGTTCATGGAACAACAAGATGTACTCATCTGCTGTTTTCATGCCTTGTACAAGTTTCTCCATCTGCATATGTGCAGTTGCACCAGGGTCAGCATCACAGAATGCCTCCTTGAATCATTTGGTGAAATTGCTCCATGATGTGAAGTATGGGAGCAGGTCATTGCTCTGTTTGTTGATGATTTGATTGGCCTAATTGCCAGCCATTCCACCCTTCATATATGACAACATGAAGTTGATACAATCCTGGTCATCTCAGAATTCATGAGTACATCCTTGCAGGTACAGGATGACTTGTTGCTTGAATGACTTGGCCTTTGTGCAATCACCATTGAAGGTGTCCAGTACTGATATCTTTGGTCCACAATGTGTGACTGTTGGTCTTGGCATAGCAGGTGGGGTCATATTGGATGATTCAAGAAGCCCAGCAAGTTTGTGTAGGAGAAAGGTAATTTTCTCATCCTTTGTCATATTATCATATTCCAACATGGTGGACATTTCTTGTTCCAGGTTTGTTTGGAGAGCTAATCTTCTGTGAGGGCAACATGATCCAACAATCATTGATGATCAAATAACCAAACAGGTGATGAGCAAATTGGAGAGTAGTAAGTTGTACATCAATCAATACCTTGATGTTTGTTCACAAACAGAGGGATTGACAGGGGTGTTATAGAGTGAGTGGGGATCAGCAGCCAACAGGCACAATCATGTGTGTGTTGTGTGCACATTTGGAATGATTAAAGCTTTGTGTTTAGAACCTAATGACCTTGGACTGTGGGGTTCCTAAGAATTAGCTCTAAGAGCTACAGGGGCTATACCTAGGGTTCTATATATGTCTGGGTATGGAAGTAAAAAGGAAGCAAAGTCTGTGGCTGACCATGCAGCTCATTTAGGGCAGGCACCTCATGTCTCTGGTCTGGTCAGTCCTGCACAATCTATGACTGATGTCTCACATTCTGGGATCTGTCCTTCCTGGAGTCGGGTGATTGTAGTATTGGCTGTCATTTGGGGTGTCATGCCATGTGACTGTGCTCTGATCCTTGTCAATTGCAGCTGTTCACAATTGATTTCAGGGACATCCCCTGACAGATGGTGGGCAAGAGGAGAGGGAGAGTTTGGAGTGAGATGAGAGAAATAAGTGAGAGGAGAGGGAGAGGGTGAATAAGAGGGAGGATAAGACGGAGTGGACATGGGATAATGAGGAAGCATCACAGTAGACAATACAAATAATATCAATATTAATATTGCTAATGCGGATACCACGTGTGTCCGCTTACCTTATAGGTGGCAGTGTCGGCTACTGTGCAGCCGCACACCGGACAAGATCGGAAGATGCCCCCGAAAGGGGTCATCGGAGGAATTACCTCCAGATTGGGATAATCGGGCCGACGGTGTGCCGAACGTAAACTCTCAGCCCGATCGTAAACAAGTCCAAGCGGCGTAGTTATTATTATTTATTGATGACCTAAGCTTGTGAGAATCCACCGGTGGTGTCTATTCACATGGGGACATGATTTTGTGAGAATAGAGCGTGTGCTCTGTATAAGATTAAAGCCAATAGCCTCTTCGAGAGCGACACACTGTCCGGTCTTTCCCTTCCCCCCGTCCAAGAAAGAATTTATATCATACTTGGGCACCTCTCGGGTACGCCCCTGACTGGCCGCTATAATTCTACTGTTGCTGTCCATACTGCCCTCGCCCAACATTGGTCCCACCGCTGTACCCATATCCGCCACCCTGTCCCATGCCTCCTGCTGGCAAAGGCACATACGCATGCTGTGGAACAAAGTGACTTGGGGCAGTATGACCTTGGCCCTGCTCGCTCATGGGATATGTGGCCCAGCCTTTCCCGCTCTGGAATTCCGCAGGCGGTGCCCGTGCATCATACATCCACAACGCGCTCGTCCATATGCCCGTATGGCCCGCCCTGAGCGCAAACACCAGGAGGACGATTTCCCATACGAGGAGTGTGGTGAGTAGCAGCCATGCGATCCATGAACAGCCCATGATGGCCTCAACCCATGAACAGATTGCCTCCGCGTCGGCCATGGTGATTGTTCCAACGACCTGGTACTCAGCGATGACGTACCCTGAGTTGGGGCCGCACGAGCCGAGGTTGGCAGGCCTGAAGATCGTGGTCGTCCATCCTGCAGAGGCGATCCAGAGGATCCAGAGGAATCCGAGAACACTGAGCTCGACGGCGGTCCAGCTGACGAATGTGGTAGAGCCAAAAACTGCGACAGTCACATAAGAGGTGATGGAAGCGAGTTTGGTGAACAGTGCTACGGCGAGAGCTATTCCGCCGGATTGAGTTTTCGGACGGAGAAGCGGAAACATGGATAACCCACCCATGCCGGCCCAGGGATCTCTTCCGCCCCCTCGCACCCCCCCAAAGAACGAAAGGATCCTCGCGGCTAAAGCCAGCGTTACAGGCGAGAACAACGAAGCCAGCCCTACACCGGCGTCAATTCAATCCATATGTTGTAGGTGAACACCATACCAAGGATGATGAGTCGAACGATGTAGAACACCCTGTTTAACCTTGCCATCTCGAAATCTTTGTCTTGATGTTGTGATCTGGACGGCGGAGAACAGACAGGGCTCAAGCCGAGATGGAGGGCAGGGTCGTGGGAGACATTGCACGGCTTGGAGCAGCCTAAGTACTTGTTCTTGGGGCGAAGCCACGGGTATAATACCCGCCGACCATTGAGTGCCTCTGTTCGGAGATATTCTTAGAAACGAAGCAGGCCAAAGAATGTCCAGGGTCCAGATGTCTGTGCAAATCCGTGCCAGCCAGGCACGTTGTGTCCGATTTCGTAAAGAGGCGCCGAAATTTTTCGATAGCGGAAATCGCCGACTGGCATCGTACGTTCGGGCGGTGTTTATATTCTTGAAAAGGTATCGCACTGTGTGAAGCTCACGCAGCTCCAGCCGGTTGGATGATGGGCGCCTATTTCATCCTACGACGGAATACGGAAAAATGTCGGTATTTTCATGCACATTTGATACACGTACATCTCTCGACGCCACGAAACTCGCTCTCTGGAAGAGTCCATAGTCTCCGTGTGCTATTCTCCCCTCTCGAGGATTAACTTCGGCTACACCTCAGCTCGACCATAGTACCCCTGCTGACCCCTCGGCGCGTATGGATTTTGTGCTGGTCCCGCACCTGGTGGAGAGCCCTGCATCCCCTGCCCACGCTGACTTTGACGACCAGGTGGGGGAAGCGCCCGCATCGTAGAGGGTGGACTAAGACCAGGCGTTTTCTGGCCGTATGTCTGAGCGAGCTGGGTGTGGGCCTGGCTCGATCCCGCGGGAACTTGTTGGTATTGTTGTTGAGTTTGTTGTCGAGGTTGTTGTTGAGGCTGAGGCTGAGGTGGTTGGGGTGGCGGCGAACTAAAATCTGAGTGGCCGGAATTGGATGCCACCTGTATGTGAAGTTGGTTTTCCAGCTGAGAAGAAGGCTTCGGAGCACCGTAAGGATCCTGTTGCCCACCATAACCACCATATGGTTGGCCCCACTGGGGCTGGTTGTACATGCCCATTGGCTGCCCCTTAGTCTGTAGCCCTTGTGGGCCATATGGTCCCTCATCGTACCGCTGCCCCCCCTGATGGGGGTGCGGCTGACCCCAGCTCTGCTGCTGTTGAGGGACGAAAGGCGCGTCATACGCCTTCATCTGGTCCATCCCATAGTCCTGAGCTCCCACGCTGGCATATTTGCCTCCTGCGCCGCCTACGAGATCGGGTCGAGAGCCGACCACGTGCCTCCATCCCTGTGCCAGCCAGATCCCGGGAAAACCACGTTGGTGGGCAACGATGGCGAATACAAGCTCCCAGGTGAAGAGGGCACCGATGCATAACCAGGTGAGCCAGGCCAGCGCTTGCACTGCTTCGGCTTCAGAACAGAGCGTGGACCCTGTACCGTAATAGTCGGCACAGTTACCGAGATCAAGTAGTGCGAGGAGCGAGGTGGTGTACCCTGCGGTGGCTGGAAAGGGAATAAGCAAGGATATGGTGAGAGGAGGCGTCACGGACCCATCCATAGTACCCAGAGGACACCTAACCACGACAACTCGACTACAGTGCGAGACAACCACGATTCCCTCACCGACCAGTCACAGATACGCACGACAGAGATCGTCAGTACTGTTATTATTCCTGCCGCGAACACTACTCTCATCAGCATGGGAATTACAGATGATATTGGACAGCGTACAGAGACCGAGAAAGTCGTAACCCCTTATCGAGTGCTCGAGGGATGCAATAAAAGCGAGCCGGTACGCCGAGAGACCAGCAGTAGCGGCTGAGAGTATCGATATGATCGCTAGGTGGTTTAGAAGTGCTATCAGAATTCTGGCGCGGAGACAAAAAGAGGAAAACCTACATAAAAACACGATGCGTCCTATTCCAAGAGGAGTCATTTTGATTACACAACAAAGATGAGGTTTCAGTTCTTGTGTGATATTTTCGGCAGTAGAGTAGTAGTAATCAGATATTTGTGAGGGAAGAAGCACGAGGAGACGTGAAATAGACAGATAGAAAGGCGCGGAACCTCGAGGGAACAAGCGCTTGATCTTTATACATCTGCTAATCTCAGACGACGCACCCGCTCCCAGCCACACGTCTGCTACTCGTGTTTTCCGAGACGTCTGGACGCGAATGATCGGTCTGACCCTGCCAAGTTCTCACCCCAGTCCTTCTTGTTCGGGACAGGTAGGACCGCCTGGACCGCATGGACCGCCCCCGATTTTGGATAGAAGCTTTGCATCCTCCCTGAGTTCATAGCTGCCTGTTTTGATGGGCTTGAGCTGAGGCGGAATGAGAAAATCCGACTAGTTGAGCGCGACAGTTGCGCTTACAGAGGCGCGGAAGTGGGAGGGTCGGGAAGATAAAACCCTGAAACCCTGGACAATCAGGGCACAGCATCCCGCAACACGTGATAGGAGGAATCCCTATTTTTGGACAAAGGGCGGTGCCCACAATTTGGGGAAGGGCAGTGAGTGTGGGCTGAACGCTGAGTGGGTTATTATCGCGATGAGTATGTTTAGGGCATTTACAATCTCGGAAATGCAATGCTACGTCTTTGTTTCGGGAAAGGACGAGAGACACGGTGTTGACTGGGTAAACATTCGCACCAGGAAGGACATTCTGATAGATAACGAGTAGGAAATACAACAATTAATCTGGGGTCAAGTCGATCACTTCTGGCTCGCGCTCTTCCGACACTGGGGTCCGAGCGTTGGAACCCGAACCATACGCCTTGCCAGCCTTCCAGCCATATAGAGTCCCTCTAGGTATGAGCGCAGATTCGTTTGGTTCGTCTCCGGGCGTGGGCAATTGCATCGGTTCTTCCTTGATATTGATGTCTCGATCTTTCAGCTCCAACTTGGTGGGTAGTAGTAGTCGACCAGTGCTCTTCTTAAGAGGGGTGATTGAGTCCATAATTATATCCTCATCATCGCTGTCGACGTCCTCGACTTTGACGACGCCATCTTCATCTTCTTCTTTCTTGGCAACTTCCTCCTCTTCCTCCTCTTCCCAATACTTGTTTTCATACTCGTCGTACTTGATCACGGGGTCTACTTTACAGTCGTTGCAGCGTATATAGAACGCGAGTGACTGGTTTGTGTACCCGAGGCCAGCGCTACAGAAACAAGTTGAGTGCCAGCACCATGTGGGGATACCTCGCACTCACAGTTGGGGGATTGTATCGCCGATAGCATCCAGCTCGCCCTCAGGCAGGCAATCCTCGCAGAACGCATGGGAGCAGGTCGCACACCGGAAGAGCATGCCTCCCGCATTAGCTGTTGATCGGTAACACACAGCGCAGTTGTGCTGAGGACATTGCAGGCGTGATGAACGGGCCGCAACGTCATCGGGCACTCCATGGCAGGCGGAATGAAAAACACGAGGACAAGTAGCGCACGTGTAAAGTTCACCACCGTCTTGACAATAAATACACCATTCTTCATGCTCAAACTCTGGCGCCTTCTGAGCTTTAGGGGGCATGCTGGTGATGACCGATGGCTGAGACATGTTTAAAGTGGTTGAAACGTGAAACTAAGTAAACTTACAGATACAACGATCGTCTCGATGCCGTTAACCAGAACAAGACGGTTTGCACGAGCCCGTTTCTTCGATGACGGCGGCTGCTCGGCGAGCGATTTGATGGCCCTAGGCGTCAACTCTCGTCCTTCGAAGAGGCGACATCGGACAGCCGCGACACCATCAAGAAGCCGTCCCTCCTCCTCTGCAACATCCGCCTCCATTCCTGCATCCATATTCTCGCCATCAAGCTCCTTCTTCAGTTTGGCTTCACGTGCATTTTGATTTCGGCGGCTTTGAAGTAGTATGTCACTAATGGACGCAGCCTTGAATTGCTGGAAATCCATCCCAGCCGCCTGATCCTCTAACGCGCTGCTACCGTTCCGAAGTATGGAGAGCAGCTCGCCTTTCTTCATACCAGCAGCATTATTGTCTGCTGAGGGCCCTCCATTGCTCATAAGCTTCACGGAGAGGAATAGCTTTCGCCGAATTCGATCCAGCATTTGGTCTTCTGCGGAGCCTCGACAGATCAGTCGGTAAACATTGACCGTCTTGGTCTGGCCGATGCGGTGTGCCCTTGCGATCGCTTGAAGGTCGTTTTGAGGATTCCAGTCGCCATCAAACATGACGACGTGCGTGGCTTTGGTGAGATTAATGCCAAGTCCGCCAGCCTTGGTGGAGATCAAGTATACATCATATGGTGATTGCTCCTGCTGGAATAACCGTATGTCTAGCGCTCTCCGAGGTCGAGTTGTGCTTCCATCTAATCTCGCAAAGCGATACTTGCGTAATTGCATGAAGTCCTCCAACAGGTCAAGCACGCTGACCCATTGCGAGAAGATCAAGACGCGTTCGCCTTTCGGTATGACATCTTTTAGCAACTTGTCCACGACCATCATTTTTGACGACGCATTGACTATGTGTTCGCCAAGCTCGTATGGCTCAGGCTGGGCACCAAGAATAGTATATGGACTGCGGAACCGTGAACCCTCGCTCTGCACGATGTGAAGGGCCGCCCTTACTGGTCGCAGCACATCCGGAGCTGAATGAGGAGATTCATCAACCTCGCATATTCTTTGATACTAATCAGAACGATCCGGTTTACTACATTAAAGTGCTTACGAGTATCGTTCACCTGACTTTCATCTCCATCTTCGGTCTTCAGGGAGGTGTTGAATATCTCGCGCATATCCGCAGCACTCAACCTTGTGAGCAGCTTGTACGTCCAATACCGTTGTGCCTCTAATAAGCAGTCAACAATGCCGCTGAAAAGCTAATACTCTAGCATACCCGTAAAAGGAATGAAGACGGTCATTTCCACTCTTGGTGGAACAGAAAGTTCAACTGCATCTTTTGTTCGTCTGATCATGATGACTTCAAGCAACTTCTGGGCGCTCTCTAGATGTTTGACGTCATATTTCCCGTGAGTCATGTCGAATGCGTCTTGAAACAGTCCTTCCGTTGCTACGGTAAATATCGTAGGATAAAGCCTGTGAGTCTGTCAGGTAGTTTTCTTCCATGAAACTGGAAACGCACCAATGAAGCAACGCCCATAGTTCGACGAGATTGTTGTGCACTGGTGTTCCGGTTAATATCAGACGAAAAGCACACCCAAGACCGCTTAGAGCCATGGTGGTTTCGGATTGAGCATTCTTAACTCGATGGCCTTCGTCAAGGATGCAGTAACTGAGGAGAGATGGGTCAGCACCAATGATTAATGAATGAGATAGTAACTATTCAACTAACTCCCAACGGCGTGTCTTCATCCACTTGTGCTCCGCCTTATAAGATTCATATGTTGTAATGAAGAGATCAAACTCGTGCCCTCGCTTGATCATTTCTTTGAGGCGTTCACGCTCGGCTTGGGTTCCATGGAACCGCACAACCTTCAGAGAGGGCACCCAGTGAGCGGCCTCGGACGCCCAGGCGGCAATGACAGACAATGGGCAGATAACTGAACGGTTCTAAGAAGAGCATGCAAACATCATTCGAAAGTCATACCGATATGTGGATCTGCTTCAAGATCGTTCTCCTTAATGTATGCGAGGAGAGATAATGCTGCAAAAAAAAAGTCTCAGTGATACTCATGATAATACGCTGATCTGCGCACTTTGAAGAGTCTTTCCAAGACCCATCTCATCACCCAATATGGCATTCATGCCATTTCGGTACATCCCGATGAGGTAGGAAAGACCTGCAAGCTAGACTCTGCTTAGCGGAACTGCTGACCCGGTCTGAGCCAGACGAAGCTCACCTGATAGTCCTTCATTTCCCCTCCCTTCACGAGGTTCGGTTGCGCGTCAAGTTCTTCCAGATCTACAACTAGATCCTGAGATTCTAGCTCCTCCAGTTCCCTCTTCAGGTTGTCTGAGAAAGTGCTCCTGCTGCGAGAAGGAAGGAGAGCAGTGAAGAGATAGCGATGCTTCCACAACCATCGAGTTCGTGCCGCTTCGAAATCAGCCCGCTTGGCATGACGAGTAACGCTTTTCTGTGTCTATCTCAGACCCATGCAAGTGACGTGAGAAAAACACTGGGCTTACAGCCATATTCATATTCCTCTTTGACGGTTTCTCGTCTTCCTCGACTTTGAACCTCTTGCTCACCGGTTTCTCGTCTTCCTCGACTTTGACCCTCTTGTTCGTCGGTTTCTGCCCTAGAAATGATCCTATACGTTTCAGAGGTTCGGGCGATGGTCGATTCTCAAGTCGAACGCGAAGAACGCGCGTAGAGGCAGAACGGTGTAAGTGCATCTCTTCCTCATCCTCCATATCGGCGAATCGGTCCGGAAGGCTATAGCGCGATTTCTTGCTCATCTCGTCTGTCAATGCTTCTCCTATATGATCCACAATGTTGCTGGCTATTTCCGGATATGTTTGCAGTAGATATTGAGCTAGAAGCTGAACGTCGTTTGTATACCGGCGTAAGCTTGAAATGGTGGGGCAAGAAAGAGACCAAAGACGTGGGACGCGTCGCGTCTCTGGTGCCGCTAATGTCGCGACGCGTCGTTTCATTAGACAAGGACCCTAATTTAGAGTGCGCTGCATGTGAGCAAGGCATTGAAGGAACATGTGTGTGCAGCTGAATTCCATATGCTATATAGGTACAAAGGGCAACATGAGTCGACTGCTCTGAATGTTTGCAACTGTGAAGTCCCAATTTTGGGGGACAAAAATTAGGCTATCAGCTCATGTATGCACATGGGTCAATGCAGTATATAGCTGGCCATGAGAGAAGACATCAGTGCAACAGTCTAGTACTGTCTTATCAAGGGTGAGCCCTTGACAGTTATGAAAAGTAGTTGCATAAGTAAGACAAAGTGGCAGTTGTGTGTGAATCACTGTCCAGCTTGAATGTTGTGGTTGAAATGCAAAACGGATGCAGGGAATACAGAAGAGCTCTCTGCTCAGCTCACCATTAGGTGCTAGCAGTTGTACCTGAACAAAGTGTTGATTGAGTTTTTCAAGAACTACTCTGGCATTCTTGACCAAGTGCCTTGCCACTGACAGGTTCCTCATGAGCAGGCAAATTGCCCCCACTTTGAATGTGAGGGCATGTGGAGGAATCCCTGGCATGGTGAGCATGTTTAAGTATTCAGGCATTTGTTCTTCATTATCCAGGTCCAGGGCTTCTCCATCTTTGATTGAGTCAAGGCTAGTGTAAACTACTGCAAAAGTTGTGAGTGTTCTTTTTTTTTGCTTTGAGTCAGAAGATGCACCTTCATCTGATTGCAGCAACTCCAATGTCTGTGCATTGAATGTATCCACCATTGCATTATGGGGGCTGAGAAATGCTCAAGTTAAACACTGGACAGGGTCTTGCAGAATGTGTGGTGGATACAAAAAGTCAAGGACCATGTCAAGGTTAGATACTGGTTGAAGTAGAGGGAGCCTGACTTGTTCTCCAGAGGTGTCTTCTCCAATATAATCCATGAAGGCTGAAAATTCTGGGTCATCTCTATTGCGCACTGGTGCATGGAGGTGGTGAATCTTAAACATAGGCCAGAGTGGGCTGGAGAGAATAGAGGCTTGTAGGGCTGCTGTTTCACCTGTTCCCTTGACCACTGGTGCTAGCTGACAGAAGTCTCCAAGGCCAAGAAATGGAAGACCACCAAAAGGGATGTCACAGCTTGTAATATGACGACAAACCATGTCAATAGCTTCCACTGTTGTCCTGTTGGCACCTGGCATCTCATCAAAAACAATTAAGCTGGCAGCATGAATAAGATCTGCCCATCCAGAGGGTATTTGGATTTCAGAGAGAATACCAATGTGGTCCTAGTAGTAAAGATGAGAACACTGCAATTGTGAATGAAGAGAGACATGAATGTCTTTCACTGGAATGTGGAAGAGAGAATGCGCTGTCTGGCCATGCTCATAAATGGTAGCTGCAATGCCTGTTGATGCAACCACCAAAACAATGTGTCCATTGCTCCTGAGCCAGGCCAAGAGTGTGTCCACCAAAAATGTCTTGCCTCATCCTGGTTTACCTTCAAGAAAGTAGGGGCCAAATGCATGGTCTTGATGTTGCACTGTGAGTAGAGATGCATGAAGTTCATCATATACCACACGTTGTTCTTCTGTCAGCCATGCATAGCCAATGCAAGCAGCCTCAGCCAACCACAGCTCCTGACCTGCAAATGCAGCAAGTTCTTGGGTGAGCTCCACTGAGTGCCTTGCAGGCTGCAGGAGCCCATAATATGATAGATCCTTTCCCACATCAGCAAGAATATCTCCAATAGAAAGAAGAGCCTGGTTATATGCTGCAACAGGTTGTGGGAGGTGCCAAAGAAAATCAGCTGAGAGATCCTCTTGAAATGTATCCCATAAGGGTGGAGCAGGATACCCTTCCAGAACCACACATGCAAAGAGAAAGCATAGTTGTGCTGGAGTACAAAGATCTGCAACAGCCTCTTGCAAAGCATAGTGTCCTTCGTTATCATTATCAAAGAGGCCTTGGGCATGTGCTGCCTCCACATATGAGGGATATCAAACACCATTCACCCAGTATAGCTCTTCATGGCTTTTTGCAGCCTTGTGTTGGAGTAAACACCAAAGGTAGAAGACATCCCCTGAAGATGGTGAGATGCTTTGCAAATGGGCATGGTGTTCTGTGGTTCTTCATTTAATCACTTTCTGTGGCATTCCTGGCTGCACTTCTTCAAGGAATGCACCAGGAGGGAGGTCTCCTTTCCATGCATCCAAGATATATCTCAAAAAGTATTCTGCATATAGCAAAGGGAGTAGGGCTGGATGGCATGAACATGCAAAGTATTGAAGTAGTGGTGAGGCTGTTGACTGACCACCATTGTGTCAATATAATTGGCCCTAGTTTTCTCCTTCTAGATGTACAGAGAGTCATGTGATGCCAGGGATTTGTTTTGATATAGGAAAGCCAAGAATTCTCCAAGAAGCCTCACAGGCTGAGAGGTATTGACCTTCAACATAGTCATTGACCTCATCCCTAGGAGGATGGTTTGGATCCAGAATATTGAACATTGTGTTGTCCAGGCCTTTATAGAGATACTTGTAAAGGTAGATGAAGACAGATGTTGAACTGACAATATCAGCATGGACATGGCAATCAAGCTCATCAATGAATAGAGGCATGTGTGATGAAATCCATTGGTCCCTCTCAGTGAAGCACTTGTACACTGCATGACCTTCTTCATTGATCCAGGTATGGTCAGCAAGTGGTTGGGGGAAGTTATAGATGCATTTCCCATCACAATTACATTGATGGTATGTGTCTGGGCAAAGATGGTCTCTTGGGTGTGACATCCACTGTTTGATCTTGGCTGCTAATTGGGGTTCTTCTGGAATGTGACCACTGATTATGCAATCTATCTGATCTGGTGGGAGCTCAGGGTGGACCTAGCAATATATTCAGGCTTCCATTAAACAAATACCTATACAGGCATGGTGTACCTTGAAAACTATATGTGCATGGGGTAGGCCACGTTTCTGAAACTCTACCACTTGGATAATGTAGAAGAGTTTGCCGAAGTGCTGCTGTAATAGGTGATTGAAGTGCTGCAGTCATGCCTTAAAGACTTGTGCAACAACCACAGGAATATCTGAGGCATCCTGGCCCCCTCTGCAGCATTCTCTAATCTCTGGCCAGTTGGGATTGCATGTCATTGTTGTGAAGATAGTGGCTTGACCATGAGCTTGAGCAAGGGCAAGTGCATCTGCAGTTTGCTCACTTGCCCATTTGCATGATCCAATGAAGCTTGCAGGTAGGTCAATATCAATGGGCCCCTTGTCATCTTCACTATCTTCTTTGTCTTCATTGCAATCATCAGGTGGGTGAAGTCCTTCCACATGATGTTCTCTTGCACGTCTGATATAGTCAAGACATTGTTCCTCAATTCTGGAGAAGCTGTCACAAATGTATTCATTGGCCAATTGACCAGAGCATAGGAATTGGTCCTCAGTTATTAGGTGGGAGAAGTACCACCGACACTGGGTAACACCATATGCATTTACATAGTGTTGTTGTATTCTGGCCTGTTGGCCATCATTCTCTATGATGCCCCATCCCGGCATCCCATGAGGAAACAGCAAGGGATACTGCAGTGGCTCAGAATGCTGGCTCAGAATGCTGATATATGATGGCTGATCATCCCCTAGAAAATAAATGAGCCAAGTTTCATATGTGAAAGGAGCAACATACCCAGATGCCGTATCAGGATGGTATGTGGATTGACCAATGTTGAATTGTTTGCATGCATGATTGCTGCAAAGTCTTCAGCTGCAGTGAACTCAGGGAGCTCTAGCATAGCCATATCTAGTGAGGAATCATCTTGAAAGTAAAGAAGTTCATGGATGTATGGGTTATGGCATTCCAATGCTTCTGAGACTGCTGCAAGCCAATCTGGAGATATGTTCATCCTGTGCCCTCTATCTGTTCTCTCCTGCTGATTGTAAAGGAACCAATGGATCGAGTGTGTTGGGTCTGCCACATCTAGCATGCAATGATAGGTGCGACCTGTGAGAACCACATTGGATGGGGGCTGGAGTCCTTGCACAAAGCCCTCTGTTGTCCTGATTGCAGTCAATGCAAAGAGGCCATTGAGTTTTTGAGACAGGGCAGACAGACAATTGCTTTCCAGAAAGATGTTGTAGGAAGCAGGTAGCACAGGTAGCCATGGTAACACATATGTCCCATTCTTGCAGCAAAATGTATTTGCCTCAGCACTGAGAATCCAGGGAGAGTCTTAGTGTTAGACATGTGTAAGGGCTCACTCAATAATAGGACTGACCTGAGGAGCATTGCACTGCAGTAAAGACAGACCCTGTTCCACTGTGAGATAGCACGCTGCTGGCCAGCTGCAGTGGAGGATTTTGGGAAGAGATGCCACCACAATTTGACCTGTCTGGGTGGTTGGTTCATTTGCTGTGTTCTGCTGCCAGGGAAGTCTTGTGGCAGTATAGGCAGGATACCCTCAACATGGTTAGTGCCCATGTTATTCTGAGCTTCCAGATGCTGCTGTCTCTGCCGATTTCTATACCTGGCCTGTTGATCTCTTCTCATAGCTCGATACTGGTGCCACTATTCTTCTGTCATATTCTGTTCTTGATGTCAATGTTGTTCTTGCTCTTTTTGGTGCCAAAGAAGGTGGGCTTCTTCTGTCTCCTGTTCTCTTCTTGCACAATGCCTTTGGGCATTGGCCTCTCTTCTATGGATGCCATGTGCTCCATGTGCCTGAGGAAGGTGCTGTTCATCTTCTAGGGGCATCTCAAGCCAGTCATTGGGAGATGGGAGCTACAAAAGCCTGCCATCTCTATTTGACCTCTCCACAAATATGTCTCAGTGGGCCTCTCTTGCCCTGACCGGTGTGAGGAAAGAAACAGGGTACAGTGTGCTCATTCAATGCAAATTCCAAGAGCCAGTTCCACCTTGGACAACCATACAGAAGGCAACTATGTTGATGTGCATCAAGGATGTCTGGTCCACTTTCTCAGTGAACCTGTTTCACCATTGCCTTGGTGATCAAGGCTAAGCTCTGTTGCAGCTTTGATTCCTTCAGCCAGACCATTTTCTTGTCTTGAAGGTATCTGCCCTATTGAGGTGGTTTGTGATCCAGCTGGGAAAGGAGTGTTGATCTGCAAAGCAGAGCGAGACCACTGAAAGGCTGATTTTGATGGTGTAGCTGGTGCTGGTGATGGTGCTGATGATGTGGTTCCAGAGAGATAGTCATAATCAAGAATCTGTAGGATAACAATTCAACAATAAATATTAACTGTGGAAAACTGTCTCTTACCCAGAGTGAGAATCGCTTAGAAGCCAAAGTCAAGTCTTCCTGTGAAAGGGATATGCTGGTAAGAACTCCAGTCACATGCAAAGTTGCATTTGAAGTGACACAGGGGGTTGATTTAGCAAACTGCCCTTCATCTGGAAAGTAGCACCAAAAGCAAGAAGCCTTCTTGCCAGTGGAAATCCATGGCATGGCATCCATATTGAAGGTGCAAGCATGAACATTGAAAGGACATGCTGCAATGCAGACTACAGGAGGGATCGGCAGTTTCTCATGGGAGAGCAGAAGAAGCTGGCCAAACAATCAGCACCTGCCATCATATTAACTCAGGAAAACATACCACCAAGCAATCCAGCTCAAACTCAAAATCATCCATATTGAAGCCATCACCAACAACCATAGAGGTTGTCCTTGATGCAATCTTGGCTGTGATGCTGTATACACCAACTAACTTCCCACTCCAAAGCTCCGCTGGGCAGGAAATAGTGCAAGATGCCAACCACATCATCAGTCGTGAGGATGTTGTCAAGGTTGCCAGCTACAGGTGCCATGGGTAAGGCTATGCTGCAGGTTAGAGTATGTGAGCCAGCTGCAGATGGATGCCAGTCATAGCAACCTGCAATAGCAGTGAGGATAACTGACATGGCAAAAGATTATTGAGGGGATAGAGCAAGGGAGTTCCTCCAGTTTGCCATCCATCTTTATGCAGTAGCCGGTAAACACTTGACTCAGTATTGTGAGACAGGGTACATCTTTGGCAAACATCAGAGACAGTAATCTGTACCACCGCAAAGAAGGACACACAATGAAACACCCCCCACAACAGGCAAGACATGCCAAAGTATCACATGTTACCCTCCCAAATAACCAATCATGTGTGACACCTTCAGACATCTGATGAGATGCCAAACCATGTCTACTATTAACCATACCAAAGTTAGCACCATGGCAATCACAAAACAATCACTGAGAACTGACCAAAAAATGTGAAAGTCTACACTTAGGGAGGTGATGGAAAAATAGGTAGCATGTATCATCAAAGAGGACCATAACACCTAGTCACTATACTAAGCTACTGTCTTTCTATAATCTTTGCAAAGATTGGCATCCATAAGGCCAGAAAACACATACCTAGTTCCCCTAAAGTATGTGGTGTGATGTGCCAAGTGCCTGGTGTTGATAAACAGCAACTGGCCTGGATGAAGTGGGATCTGAATCCCTAGCTGAGGGAGGACCAAATAGGCAGTGGTGAAGTTGCCAAGGACAAACAGGATACTGTACTGATTGCCATCATCATTCAAATTGATATGGGGCACAGGGGCATGGCCCTCTCTGAAGGCCAGCATGTGCCAGGCACATTGTTGAAGCTGAGGTCTAACAGCCAAAGTATCTGCCAATGCTGGGTGAGAATAGGTCCAGTCCAGGATCCTGCTAAAGTGTTAGGAGTAACCCATCTAAAGCATGTCAAAGGACAAACCTCTTTCTCTCCTCATATACCTCAGGTTGATGACTATGCAACAACCTCATAGCCCTTTTGCCCACCACCATGTCCATAACCTCCAAAAAGACATCCATCCACCTCTTCACCAAAGGATTCTGGTTAACCAAATCTCTGCTAAAGGCAGGCACCGGGCTGGATCTTCTCCAAACACCCAAGTGGAGTCCTGGTACCAATGAGTGACTGAACTCTTCCTCCTGTCTTAGGTAAGACTCGGGAAGTTTCAAGTAGAAGTCTTTGGTGAGGTTGAGCAAGGTGTCCAGATGCTGAGACGGAACATCATCATGAACTCAAAAGAGAGGACAATTTAGTGTCACTCCCTTGGGTAGAGGCTGGGCTGGATTGACCCTGTACACCCAATCACCAGTCTCAGGAGCACAGGGAATGGGTGTAGGGAGGGGGTTGTGCAAGAAGGCAGCTGTGAGAGAATCCAAGACTGCTGCATTGCTGGAAGGATGTCTGATGAACAGGTCCGGGTAGGAGGGAATAAGTTGAACATCTATCCATCATGTGAGTATACAGGAGATGCAACCCAAAGTATAGCAAGATGAACCATTATCCCCCAAGCCCCTGGTCTGGCACCTCTCAAGCCAACCCATATAGCTGCGCAATTTCATTGCATCACTCTTGTGCTTTCTCCTCTTGTTACGGGGCAAAGGTCTGTCCGGAGCATCCATATCAGGCACCAGAAGGGAAACATGGGCTGGGTCAGACATGCAGTCCATCCAGCGCACCCAGAAAACAACAGCGAAGCAAGGACAAATGAAACCACATTGCACAATGAACAGCCCAAAGAGCGGCAGCAAAAAGTTTTACAGGGGGAAGCGCCACCCTAGCACCCTGCCCTGGAGCGGACTGCGTCGCCGGCCTCCCTCGTGACATTCTTTCTACTGCCCACATTCCAGATACGCTCAGGATCATTCAATGCCATCTCTCAATTTCCTCAATTGAAGATCATGCCAGGATTACAATCACTTGCAGTAAGGTGCGGATAGTGGTATACATTGATGCGATCACTTTGATATGATCCTTATCTCGTTGTGAGCCTGCGCAACTCCCATATACCGTCTCCCCCCTGCACTGCTTGCATTTCCAAATCACTGAGCTTCGATAAACCAATGCGCACAAACGAGAAGCCAGACTGCTGATCCTATATAACACCGCGCCAGTTAGAAATTAAAGCTTCAGGTTCAATGACAAACTCGCCGAAGACACCGCCGAAGAGGGCCAGTGAGCCAGGAACGCCATAGTCAACGTACAGCAGGCGCACTGTTGCCCATATGACGAGCATAGGGAGGAGGGCGAGAATAGCTGCATTGCCAATGTCCTGAATGACTCACCATGCACGTATATAGGGGAACTTACCGCATAATCGAGGATATTCTCGTACTACGGTATCCAGAGGCATCGCTGGCTCCCACCAAGAGTACCCTGAAGGTTGCGATGCCAGCAGCGGCTGTACATGCCAGATATACACAGGTGGTGTTCAGAGGTGTGGCTCCTCTCACCAAACTTGGGCTTCGGAGGTCATTGCGGGGCGACGAAGCGTGTGAGTTCCGATGAAATCGGACGTATACCCTCTTTGCACAGCATTTCGGCAGGCAGAACTTCAAAAATATTTGCGCACATGACAGCCATCGCTAGGATACAAATCCATAAACTAACGAAGTAGATATGATGACTTGACACCCTTCTTCACATCACTCACTCTCATACTTCGGCGATACCTCGATATCCGTATTGTGGCTGAGAAGAGGGTTGGGCCGGCATAATGTCCGAGGAATGCCGTTGACCTCCACTTGACCCAACTGGTACTTGCCAGGTTTAAGGACCTGCGGACGCAGCAATTAGTACCAACGGCGCTTCCTGCGTTACTGCGATATTTTCTGTCGTGGTTAATGGATCCCAGACGTTGGCCCCGGCCTTCTTCATCGGATATCATGATCGCCCCTCATATGCATCTTCACGGCATATGCGAACAAGTATACAAAAGAGGACAGAACTTCAGGAATAGTCAGTGACCAGGCCACTAGAGGAACGGGCGATTGAGCGAACCGAAGACCCAATTGATCCACGCCAATGCTTCAACCGCCTTCCATTCACGACACATAGCTTCCGCATCAGACAAGGTCATCTCAATTGTCCAGTTCACGATCTGGCCTGCAGCAGGCTTGTAGCTCATGATTAAATTATCAGCAACGCGTCACTTACTGGAAGATTCATCGCAGTTGCCCACCCCGAACGTGGAAGACACCTCGCTCGTTGTCCAGGCCGCCGACGCTGTCACATGGTCGACACCACGAATAAACGGAAGAAGAGGTGGTGCGTACCAAGCCACATAACCCATAGTAGACCCACTACACCGAGCTCGAAGGATGTGGATGCCAAGAAGCGCAATCGAACGAAGACCTCCCCCAAGAGCCTATAGTCTGTTCCTCAGCTCCTGCCCATATGCCCAAAGCTGCATTCTCCTTACACGAGAAACAAACAAACCAAGCTCACGACTGAGGACGCCAATGCTAAGGAATGGTCAAGTGGTGTTGTCTAGACACTTACCAAACTGTGCAAATGCCTCACCTGCACCGAGGTCCTCATTCTCTAAGCTCAGCAGGGCTGCAGAAACCCCCAGCTCCGCGATCGAAGCAAGCAAGGCGAGCACTTCAAATGCCTATGTCAGCTAAAAGCAATGGGTGTGATGTGAAAGCAGATTACGATAAAAGATTGTGCGATACAGAGCTGGACCGAGCACAGCCATGGTAAGGATATTCCGACTTTGCCTTGCGATTGTCATGTCTTCTGTATTATTTATACGTGTGGATATTCATCCTGTGACTTGACTTGACAAGCGGTCGGGTTTGCGGGGGGGGATGTCCTTCAGTGAGATACAATGCCTTGACGTTGTAGCGGTGCATGTGCAGCAAGTAATGGGACTTGCCCATTAGCTGCAGGCTGCTATGTCACCCAGTCAGCAGAGCTCAGCCATGAGAGAATAACATGGGCATACGCCACGTAAGAAAAGGCTCTGATGGTGTACTGGTCGGAAACAATACGTCCGTTCTCTCACGGAACCCAGTGGAAACCGTTGACCGAAGCACTGCATATCGAAAGCAACACGTACAACCACGTGACATTGACGATTGAGCTTTTCCCTCCCTCTAAGCTAGTCCACGAGCAACCAGAACGATGCACTGGGGGTGCTGACATCCGTCACAGAGGCTCAGCGATACTCGGGTAGGTAAAACCACCTTGGGAAAGTTCTAGGAGTAGCGCCCATGGTCAATAATCCCCAGTACGATCGTTGGAGTGGAGGACAGCCGTAGAGGGTTGCCGCCTGAGGGTGCACGTCCGTGGGTCAGCGGATGTTATAACAGCTCGTGGCACGTTCCTGTTTGGCGGCGTGCTCAAGATCGCATCGGAAGGGAGGCAGTGTCCTTGTCAACGCAAATGCGCAAAGCAGAGTCGTACTGCCAATACAGGAACAGGGTCTGATGCTTGTGACAGAGAAGCCGGAACAAGATGGATTATTCGATGACCTACAACATGTGAGAATCGACTGGGTGTACCAGCACCATCTTGACCCTGCCTCGCTGAGTGTTCACATCCTTCTCTATCGAAATCTCGACATCAACTTCGTCGAACACAGATAGGGTTACTTCGCCAGTAGCTGATGGGACCTTGACGGAATACAATTCAGGATCAAAGTTGATCTCGCGCTTGAAGGTCACGAGACCTTCTAGACCAAGCCTGTGATAGTGTCAGCACGTGCGATCCAGATCGCTACATAGATAGGTGCACTCACTTCGAGACGAAGACAGCTACTCCATTCCTGAAAGCCCGGATGATGAAAGCCTTCTCCCTAGCAGGCGCGCCTTCCCGCTCCGCCCGACCTTTCAGAGCGACCGCAACGAAGAACTCGAGGCTGGCCCTGCTTGCATTTTGTGCCATCCGATGCCTCCGGTTGACGCCGTTCAATATCCTCTCCATATGCTGACGGGAATGGAGCGATGCGTGCAAGGGGGTGTAGTTGATCGCAGCGGCCAGCTGGCGATGAACGAGCACGTCTGCAAAACGCCGAATGGGACTCGTGAAGTGTGTGTAGATCGGGCTGGCCAGACCATAGTGGCCGAATGTCTCCCGCGAGACAGAGCCGGCACAGAAGTACTCCGCAGGACGCATACATCTGGTCGCCATGATCCTGACGAGTATGTTGAAGTCCGGTTCGTCAGCGATGACACATGTGTCTAAGCTGTTGGCAAGTGCTCCGGAGCTCGAGATATCGAGTTTCATCCCCTTGCGCTTAAGTAGCACATCTTCTAGGAGCTCGAAGTTTGATGCCGGTGGTGGCTGATGCCGGCGCAGCACCGCGGTCTGGGGGAACGTCTCCTGGATCTTGGCGGCAACGCTGATATTAGCGAGGAGCATGAATTCCTCTACAAGGCTGTTGGTTTCGAGCTGCTCTTTTTGCTCTACGTCGACAGGGTCGGATGACTCAGGAGACTCCATCTGGATGCGTACTTCGGGGGAAGCAAGGTTAAGCGCCCCCGCCGCCATACGTGCTGCTCGTAGTTTCTTGGCAAGCGCGTTTAGTAAGCGGATGCTCTCACTCACGGGATCCGTTAAGGCTCTGCTTTGGGTAAGAACCAGCATACGCCGGGCAGGCCTGGAAACTCACAAGTTATCCTTCCTCGTCTGGGCCTCCTTATACGTGAAAGCCGCTTTGCTCGCAATGACTGACTTTGTAAACCTGACATTGATTATCTTGGCCTCCGGCGTCAGTTCCTACATGGGCATCAGCGACCATTCAGTGTACGAATCCCTATAACCCACCCAAATGACCGAAAACGCTAGCCTCTCAACATGTGCGCGCAAGGAGCACAAGTTAGTTCCCAACAGACTAGGAAGCATATCAATCCGTTTATCCACGAGGTAGACCGTCGTTCCCCGCGCCGCAGCCTCAGTGTCCATGGCGTTATCCGGAAGTACGAAATGAGATACGTCGGCGATATGCACTCCGGCTTCGATGTTGCCGTTCGGGAGACGACGAGCGTGCAGGGCATCATCGATATCCTGGCACCCTGCATTCCACTTTAGGGCAGATTCAGTGTTAGGGAAGAAGGCATACCGGGCGGATCTATGCTACAGATGATCATCTCCCGGAGATCTTCCCTGTCCCGCCAGACGATACTGTCCTCCGTCTTGGGTGGTACCACCCAAGCGTCTCCTTCCTTCGGCAGACAGTCCAAAATTGCTCTCCCAAACGCGCGGTATGGTACCTCCCACTCAAGCAACAAACTCTCCTGTTCCGCCTCCTTACTTCCTACTTGCCCTAACGCACGGACGAAATGGCCTTCTGGATAGCGCGAGTCTACGTCCCACTTGTCGATGCTGACGACTATTTTCTGGTGAACGAGCTGGGGGGCTTGGCGAGTGCGTAGGCGGATGCGTGGGAGGTTAGGAGAGACAGGGGTGGCGAAAACGACTTGTTGAGACTGGGAGGTTGTGGCGGAGGAGGAGAGAGTCGAGGGATCAAGGTGGCAGATATAAGCGCGCCAATTCCGCTTTCGGATGCCTACCACCCGCCCGGTAGGGTGTTTTTCCAAAGGGTTTCGCTTGCCAACATCCCGAGCATCCCTTTCCTCTTGAGCGGCAAGTCGGTGCTCGGCCTCCCCGCCCTCTTCGCCATCAGAGTCGTCCGCGTCGTCGGCTGCGAGGGTTAGGTCCTGGTCAACAACTTCGTCACCAGGGGCTTTCCATTCCGACTCCGGGTAAAGCTCTACTACAACCAAGTCACCTGCGACGGCGCGGTTGAGATCTCGACGGCCTATGACAAGAATAGGGCGGACAAGAGCGGCGGAGTTGATGAACCCCTATTATCTATCAGTCACATACTCCATCAACCCTTGCATGGACGTACCTCAAGATAATTATACTGATTCGGGTTGAATCGACCTTCATATAACTTTCCTCCCGCTACCCCAGCATCCAACGTACCAGCAGGCAAGTACTCGTCATATATCGCTCTCCTCTCTGTTGCCTCCTTATCCTCCACCCGTCCAGGAGCAGCGAGCACGTCGCCCAGCTCATTAGCATTCGGCAGGCCAGCGACGTACGCTCGTACGGAGAGGGCTGGAATGGATAATGCAGACGCAAGCTGACGGCTTGCCGTATCGTCTGTTAGCAAGAGGACGGTTGGAGCTGGGGAGCTAGCGGCGTGTGCGAGGCCGATGTGAGAGGCGTACCACGCTGCTGCTGTACGGATCGCTAGCGCCCAGTCAGCCCTCTGTGAGATTACAAATGAAAAACGTACCCCGATCATTCATATCATTTGCGCTCTCGCCCTCCTTCCTTCCCACAGCGGTCTCTTCCCTAAACTCGTTCCAGAACACCCATGCTCCTCCCTTCACCCACTCATCCGCGTTCCGAACCAGATTCCTCACCCGATTATAGAGCGGCAAACTCCTATGTCTGACCTCATCCATCACTGTTTGGAGGAGGATGAGCGAGCTTTGGAATGAGGGGTGCTCGAATAAGTCGATCTGATGCAGGAGAGCGTTGGTGTCGGGCAGGAGGTGGTGCCCGGCTGGGAAGGAGGGATGCGGAGTGCCTTGGACGGGGAGAGATGGAGACTGTCCTGTAAAAGGTGGGGAGGCGCATATAGGGCAGAGACGCACACCGCAGCCAATGTCATCTCGTAGGTATCGTTCCCGGAGGACTACAACATGTTAGAGAATATCGATGCTTCGAAGGGTAATGCTGCACACCTTTAATAACACGTCCTTTTCTGGTCTTTCGAAAGAACTTTTTCTGTGGTTGTATTTCCTCTTCTCTCTGTCGTTTTCTTATCGTGATCTCAACCATAATTACAAACGTGTGTGTGTGTTGTTGCAACAGCAGAAAAGTGTACAAGTAAACTATCGCTCAACAGCAGACCCTTATCCCAAATCTCGAGATTATCCGGCATTATCTCCGTACCAGTTTCTCCCCCTTCTGCCCCATGCTCTCCTCGTGCCACTCTCCTGCAAAATATGTCCATAACCTACAGACCATATGCGGGACCATCCGACCTACCCGCTATCATTCACCTAGTAGAGACAGAGCTCAGTGAGCCGTATGTCATCTACACCTATCGGTATTTTCTTGATGGTTGGTGCGTACGTCCTGATGAGTAGATACATGCACGCTAAATGGAAACAGGCCACATCTAGCATACATGGCCGAAACCTCCTCTCCTCCCGACACAGAGACAGACACAGAGACGCATATACCTACCAGCAAGAGCGCTCCGCGTGCAGTAGGCTGCGTAGTGTGCAAGCAAGACCTGCACGGGCCGCTGCAGACTATGAGGGGGTATATTGCCATGCTCTCCGTTTCCCCGCTGTATAGACGAAGAGGGGTCGGTGCAGGCCTAGTGAGACTTGCTGTTAAGGGGATGAAGTTTACCGGTGCGGATGAGGTGAGTGTTCCTGGTGAGAGGGGTTCTGTACGTAGCGCTCATGCTAACCCAGGTTATGCTTGAAACGGAACATGATAACGCATCCGCTTTGCGACTGTATGAGCGGCTCGGGTTCATAAGAGAAAAGCGGTTGTTCCGATTTTATTTGAATGGGAAGGATGCGTTCAGACTTGTTTTGGCGCCTGCTGAAGCTGAGAGGGGTTGGGAGGGGGTTGAAATAGAGGGGGAGGGTGATGATCTCCCTAGTTAAGCGTTGGCCATGTTGGTAATAGGGAACATTTAGGTCTGTATTCGTACTTCATACATGAAACTGAGCAAGCTGTACTCTGTATTCTAATCAAACAACAACGCCTTCCCTCAAAACCAGATCCTATGGGTCGAACACTGATACCCATTGGGGTTCTTCTCCAAATACAACTGATGATACTCCTCCGCATCCCACCACTGTCCAGCCTCCACGATCTGCGTGACAATCTCCTTGCCCTTCGGTGAGAAGTGTTTTTCCTGCACCTGGCGGGTCACTTCCTCCGCGGTGGACTTCTGGGAGGGAGTGGTGTAGAAGATCGCGGAGCGGTATTGGGTGCCCATGTCGCCCCCTTGCCGGTTGAGGGTAGTAGGATCATGCGACCGGTAGAAGAACTCTGTTGTTATAGATGTCAGCGTTCTACTCCCTACGTCTATCGGTATAAGCAAAATCGAACTCACCAACCAGCTCAGCAAAGCTAACGAGCCCAGGATCAAACTCGACCTTACAAGCCTCGGCATGTCCCGTATCGCCCTGACACACCCTCCTATACCCCGGATCCTTCACATCCCCACCCGTGAACCCGACTCTGGCATCCACAAGCCCTCGACCATCATAATACTGGCGGAAGATGTGTTCCGTACCCCAGAAACAGCCTGATGCGAAGAGGGCGGTCTCGGTCTTCCCTGATGGCTCGTGGGTGAGCTGTGACTGCGCGGCGATGGTACTCGCGACTGTGGGAGCCAGGAGGGGAGGTTGGACGTGCGGCATTTGGGTGGTGAGGAACTTGGATGCGTTGGAGATGAGGCGGTTGATCATACGTGGAAGGAGAGAGAGAGGCAGTCAGCAACTTGGCGCTGCCAGGTGGTGGCAATGGAGTGATCGACGCGTTGGAGGGCGTCATCGATCGTTATCACGTGACATTCATAATCGTCCATGTAACCGTATTCCTAAACGGGTTTCGCCTCCCAGAATTGGAGGTATCCACACATATTTGCCCCTTGTCAAGAATGTCTGCCCCCTTATCCAAATAAGGCACTTGCGGTGCGAGGGGAGGACGCCTAGTGCCTAGTGGAGCTCGTGGAGCACTGGTGTGCCGCACGAGAGGCGGGTGGTTGGGTAGATACACCCGCCTTTGATGGAAGAATGGACGATTTTGAGAAGAGGAGTTGGTGGCATGGGCGGCATGGACGCACACGACCAACGTATCCATTTAAGCTCGACATCTGCGGATGCTCGGTTCGGACAAATGACGAGCATGCACAAGAAATCCATTTCTTAATTTCAACTCCTACTTCGCCGTGTACTTTCAGTACCGAATCACATTCGGGACCGTTCTTCACCGCCCAGTCACAGGGCAGCGACATAGCGGTTGTTCGCCTCCTCAAAGTTGATAATGTTCCATATAGCCTTGAGGTACTACGTGCGCAAAGAATTCAGTGAATGCACTTCGACTCGAAGAAAGGAATTGCTCACGTCGGGCCGGACATTCTTGTAGTCGATATAGTACGCCTGCCCCATGTCAGAAGTGGACGGAACGAAACATTATCATCAAAACTTACATGTTCCCAGATATCGATACCAATGATCACAACATGAGCTTGAGGAGAAACATAAGCAGGAGTACGACCACGAGCGGGTAACACAGCGCTAGACTGGACGGGACGCACTTAGCAGCGGGTCCTGGTTTGGCGTCGTAACGACCTCCAGCTTCTTCGTGTGCGTATTACATCCCTACACACATGCGCATGTATCCCTGCATCAGCTCTCCTCAACAGAATTCAAGTTCGAAGCGACGCACGAGCCATCCCCAGCCCGAGCCACGGATCGCCGCTGTCGTACTGTTCATCTCGCTTATGAGAGCGTCGAGCGAGCCAAAGTCTCGCTCTATGGCCTCCTTAAGCGGGCAAGGGCCCAGCTTTGAGGCGGGTGAGTTGGCAGGAGTGAGGTTTTTCCAAAAGAGGGAGTGGTTGATGTGCCCTATTGGTGTTTGCTATCCGTGAGCTCCCTGCCAGAAGAGGGATGCGGACTGCGGGAGAGGCAGCGAGGGAGGACGCACCACCCCCATTGAACTTCAACGCTGCCTGGAGCCTGATCTTGTCCTTTATATCCTGCGCGCCTGCAAGACTAGCCTCGGCCGCGTTCAGGCCGTTCACGTACGCCCGGTGGTGTTTATCATGATGAAGTGTCATGATCTCCTCGGAGATGTAGGGCTCGAGGGCGTTATAGGCGTACGGCAGGGGTGGGAGAGTATAGGCCATGTCGAGGTTAGACTGAGCGAGGAGTGCTTAGGAAAGAGCAAGGCGGAAAGAGATCTGTTGGTGCTATTGGGTATATAGAGACGTCTGTATCCAAGCTGGCAAGAAGAGACTGGGAAGGCACCGCACAGGTCATGATACGGTAGCCATAGGCGAGGTGGGAGCCAATAAGAGGGAGAGGTCGGGCAGGAGTAGCACAAGAGGGGCTTCGTCAGCTACGCATTGGACGGATGATCAAAAAGTGACAAGGTTGGGATGGGACGGGAGTGGGACTAGGAGTAGGAGGATAGAGCGTGATTCGAGAGAGATATGTAGAGGAGCAGACTCCTCCAGCAGATTGGACTGTAGGTTGTCAATAAGCTCTGTCTTAATAAAGCCAGGTGGAAACTCGCACTCACCAACCATCATACTAAGATATCTCTGCTTTTCCCACTCACAAACACATATGTCGCAGCACGAAGAGGCAGGAACAAGCATACACCAGAAAGGCAACGTCTTGCGTTTGGGAAGAGACGCGTGCTCAATTCACCCCACCAGAGTAAAAGGACTATGCTGTATACCACGACAAGGCGGTAGAGCAATAGGGTTGGTGGGGAACGAGGATCTTCAGTTAGCTTGGAAGAAGAGCCATGGGATGAGGAGCAGCAAGTGAGTGATCGCAGTGCGCAGTGGGGGGGCGGCATTATTTGGTTGATTAGCTTTCTATTCCTTTCTTTTAGTTTCTCCATCTCCTTCCTGTGCACGGTAAACACTTTACAAAGAAAAAGGTACTACTCTATTTAATCTTGACTACAGCATTGTATCATTCGGCGATGGCAATGGATACCTCAGATTGGTATGCTTCTGCCCCGGGTTACGATGTTCTGCAACCACCATCTCTCGTCACGACAGAAATCTGCCCTTGTACATCTTCTTTCCCGGGCAACTTCTTTCGCTCCGTAGACTGGTACGTCTTGAATTTACCATTAAACCAATATGTCTAATTTTCTTTAGGTGCCCTGATGGTTCATCCCTGCTAACGACATCCGAGGACCACGTATTCCGAATATACCATTTCGATTCATCAGCAAACTACGTATCCTCTCACTTACCTCTTCTCCCTCCCACCGAACTCCCCCAAGCAGGTCCAATTACCGCCCACATCTGGCATCCACATGCTTCTCCCACCTCTCAAACATTCTCAATCCTCAGCGCTGTCCGCTCCCAGCCTGTACAGCTCATCTCCGCCTCTGACAGTCAGCGTCTTGCGAGCTACAGGATAATCGATCATAGGGAACGTTTCATCTCCCCTCTCTCGCTCGCCTGGGATCCTTGGACTCTCCAGTCAGATGCGCGGTTCTGGGCAGGGACAGACGGCGCGCTCGAGCAGTTCACCCTCTCCCGCCCTGGGGAAGGGAGCCGTTTCCCCCTTTCCGGCACACGAAAGTCCAAAGAAGGCCAGCGGGGGCTCATCAGCGCACTCGCTTTCTCCCCTTCCGGACTACTAGCATGCGGCAGCTTCTCCCGCACGGTAGGGCTGTACGATCCGCAGGACCCGAGGAGCACGCAGGGAATGGTTGACGTACCCGGGGGAGTGACCCAGTTGTCTTGCAGCCCGCAGGGGACGCTGATTGCCATGTTCCGGGGGGAGGAGGACATGTGGGCTTGGGATAGCAGAATGTTCGCTGAAGGGAGACATTGGCTGCTGAGTCCGCGTGTACCTGCTGAGGTATCGGGAGGGGCGGGGACACAACAGAGACTAAGGCACTCGCTCGACCCCTGGGGGAGGTATCTTTTTGCCCCCTCAGCAAGAGGCACGATCAGCACGTACGACCTGCTCTCCTCTCCCCTGCCACTGGCTTCCGATCCCTGGGGTGGAGAGCGCGGAGTGCAGCAGCCCATCGGCTCGTGGTGCGCACATGGGGACGCGGTGGGATGTGTGGCGTTGCATCCTAGTGTGGGGTGTGTTGTCACCGTTGGAGGGGGACGACATTTTGAGGATGAACATGAGGATGAGGCAGAGGTGGTAGAAGTAGTAGAAGACGGGGCATTCGGCGTACCAGTGCAGGCAGCGGGGCAGAAGGAGGATAGAGATGAACACGGGGGCGACGGCGACGCAAGCACCGACTCCGACTCTGACTTAGCTGACGACAGTTCAGACAGCAGCTCGACATCATCCATCCAGATCCTCCCCCCTCGGAAACCTCACCCATCCTCAGTCCAATATGCACGGATCATTCGCCAGTCCAGGCCGAGGCCGAGAGAGGCAACGCTTAAGATCTGGAAATTTCGAGAGCGAGTTACAGAAGAGGCAGAGGCTTGAGCGCTGGTTTAGGGAGTGTGTGAACGTGCTCGTGGTATTCGATGTCATTGTACACTATACATTGTGTTCAATCTACATAATATATGTAATCTCACAACAACAACTATAACTTTCAAGCACCCTCTCCCCCAGCATCCCCCTTCTGGCGCATCCTCAGATCCAACCCCCTCGCTACCCAGCCCAAAGCGCTCCCCAAAACCAACGACGCCCCGGAGTAGGCGATCATGGGGTAATAGTTGCCCCCGCTGCTCTGTAATATCGCGCCTGCGATGGGGCCTCCGGTGGGTTGTCCCACGAGTTCAGAGGTGAAGAAGAGGCCTGTAATGGCTGCCAGTCGGGTGTGGTCGAAAGCGTGTGCTAGGACGACGGGGAATATACTGTGAATAGCGCGAGTCTATTTGTCGCCAGCAGGTGGAAGGAAGGGGGGACGTACCCAATATACCCACCCCCACAAAGCCCGTAAACAATTGCCAACACCATACACAGCGCATAGCTCCCGCTCTTGTTCGCCAAGCTCCAAAACAACCACTGACTCGCGCCCGCACAGAACATCCCTGCCAGGACGGTGTTGAACCGCCCAGCACGGGTGTCCGCGATCGCACCGAGGATGATGCGCCCGGAGGCAGAGCCGAGGTTCATCATGCTCACTAGGAGGGAGGCGAAAAAGGGCGTACAGACGGTGTTGGTGCTCGCAAATGTGGGAAGGTAGAAAAAAGGGACCAGGTACCTTGCGTGTTTGCATTAGTAAGGGTGGGGGCGAGGCGGAGGAGGACGCATCCGAAAACGCTCACCGCACTCGCACAGTAAAGAACGGCAAATACTGGGTCCCGGAACATCCGCCAGTCCAATATCGGCTCGTCCTTCTCTCCCTCTCGCCATCTCGCCTCTCGTGTCTTGCGCTCCTTAAGAAAGACGATAGCGATGACGCACAGGCCGAGGTTAATGAACGACGATACGCGGAGGGCCCATTGACGTCCGAGCTGCGAGATGAGTAACCGTCCGATAAGCGACCAGAAGACACCACCCAGTCCAGCCCCGGATGCACCGATCCCAATCGCAAGTGCTCGTCGGCGTGCGAACCACTGTGCTGGGATAGCAGCGCCAGGAACAAAAAGCATCCCAGCTCCAGCACCTTGGATAATCCCTTGCGTGACAATCAGGGTGGGAATGGACGTGCAGAAGCCGGCCGACAAGGTGCCGACAAAGAAGACGATAGAGCCGACGATCTATACGAGGGATTGAAAAATTAAGACGTGCAATATAATGAATGGGAAGTACTCACGGATACTGCGCGCATGCCGTACCGTTGACACGGCCGGCCCATAAATGCACCCAAAAAGAGCGTGAGAGCGACACAAATCGATCCCACGAGATCAATTTGCTGCATACATCTTATGATATTTTGATGTCACGAAGCGATCAGAAAAAGCGATCAGAAAACGCACTGTGGCGGACACATCTGCGAACTCCCGGAGCTTATACTGTTCCTGATACACACCGAACCCGTAAGTGAACCCGAGGTCGACAAAGTTGAGGATAAAACTATACAAGGTTCCTTCAGCCGTCGTAGCGTTCTGATGGCATGAAGTTGACTCACGAAGCCATTATAGTCAACCAGGCCGTAATTCCGCCATCTGGTGGCTGGTCTGCTCCAGACACGACCTCGGCTGATGTGACCTGCGTGCCCGGCTTTCCAGCCGCGTCGACAATGGCCCCAGGCTCCGGAGTGACAGTTCGCAGTGAATCATCCCGTCTCTCTTCGGTCGGATCTGCGGGAGTTGTTGAATCCATGAATCCAGACACGTAGAAAGAGAGACGAGAGGAATTTAGGTCACAGACGGCATTGTGCAATGCAAGCACACTTGAAGAAGGAAAAGCAGGGTCTAAACCTGGCATGGCCGAGAACGGAGGCATGCCGTGACCGGCTGTCAGGGTTCCGGCGCATCAGTTACTTCTTGCGGGATCATGTCCCGAGATCGGAAGGTCGCCAGCCGTTGAGAAAACAGAAGTTGGGAGCCAAAAAAAAAAAGAAGTTTTGCACACGTTGCGTATGTGCACCATTAGGATCATGCCCGGTTTATGCCTCCAACCACTCGACAAGTCGCTGCTGGCAACAGGTGTCATTGTACAGCTGCCCGGATCATGAAAGCATCGCTGATATTGTACTGTGTCAGCAAATCAAGCGCGAATCTTCTTGTTGTTGTTACATGTCTTCGCAGTGGCATCGGTTAACGGCCGGGAAACACTTCTCGGGGCTTCATCATCATCGGAGTCCAGGACAATTACCTCAACTTTTCGTTTGTTGGCTTTTGGTGTGTTTTTTCGGGTTTTGTCGTAGATCTCCTCTTCCACAACTCTACAGACTTCCATATCTACACCGGCGCAGAGAAGGACATCGGCCCAGATCTGTTTACAATAAGTTTTGTGGTGACACAAAGCGGGCGACGAGCAGACCTTTTGCGTCTCCATAAGATTGTCCCCAGGCCCCTTGACCTCGACGAATTTAGCAGTCTTCTTGGCGGCATTCCAGATACTGTATGCTGTTAGCACCATTTTCGGGCTCATTATATGACAAACTCACATGAGGTCGGGAACCCCACTACCCCTCTGACCATATTCTTCGCAGAGCAAGCGACAGATCGCAGATAGTCCTTCGCCGCCAATACCCTCCGCAATCCCCACCAAATCGCCCTTTTCGAACATGTCCCATCGAACGCCCACACACCAAGTCTGATTTGGACGCTCTCGATCATCCACGTCAGCAATTATACGAGGGCCCTGTCCCGCTCGTAGTTCTTCTAGTCGCTTATCGATCGCTTCTCGGCGCACAGAATAGAAGGTGTCGTACGTCAAATCAAGCGGCGCGGTCTGATATTTGGTCTCGAACGCCCCGGGAATCGGCATATACAAAATATCAAAGAAAAGGAGAGTGAAAAGCGTGGACACGATTCGGCCTTCAGAGTGAAAGCTAAGCAGAGATTTAATACTTTACAAATAACCATGTTTGAATGGCGTACCCACGATATCCACGCTTTTCGTACCACTCCAACGCAAGTTTTTCCACGGTGACTTCTTCGTCTCGCCCTTGCCAAATAGATTTCATTCCAGGGGGAGCCTTTGGTGGAGCATTGTCGTCGCTTGATCTATTTTCTTTCTCACTCGACTGCGATCGCTTCAACGGAGATCGAAGGTCGTCGGTCAAAGCGTTGGGTTTGAGTATTCGGATGCCAATAATGGTATTGATTGTAGGTTTGCGCAGGAACACAGTGTGTATACGACGCGTCTCCTCAGTGACTTCCAACTTCTTTTCCAGGCGTGTAAGTCGTCTCTCCAACGAAGGGCGATAGACTTCAGAAGGGGATCAGTTAGACAGTTACACCGACTGGAGAGACCGCGCACTTAAATGCGTCTTGGGATCTTCTAGTCCCGTAATCGCGACTTTCATCGCTTCCTCATAGGTGTCTCGTTCCTTTCCGCAGTGCGTCATGAGAATAAGGGCCAAACGCTCGTACCATCCTCTGCAACAGATGAGTCGAGGCCGTGTTGAGAAGACTTACATACCCTCGCTTCCCCTGGCGCCATCGCTGTTGTGAGAGCAAAGCACGCAGTATGCGCATCTCGTCTTCGTATTCACGGAGTTGACCATATGCTTCTGCAAGCTTTCCGACAATGCGCGTGAGGATATGACCAGGATCGAATCGCCGCAGACTGTCTCGTTGCGCCATACTTTCACTCCCAACTTCCGCGACAAGTCCTTCCCATTGAGAATACACACTGAGCGCAAGTGCTTTCACGCCCCTGGCGATTTCCAATCTCTCCAAATTGTAACCTTCTTGACCTTGCAGTAAGGAGTCGACGCGCCCCTCAAGATTCAACGCATATTCATATTCAAGCAGCAATTCTCGAGTCGGAAAAATAGACGGGGTTCTCTTCGTTTCATAGGGTGGGTAATGGCGTCGCTTGAATGAAGCCAAGATGAGGGGAAGCAAAACATCTGTGGGCGTTGTACTGGGAGTTGATCAGCACAAGATGCGCAGAAAGACCAAAAGTATCGCACCTTCTGAAGAATATAAGACTCAAGCGAGAAAATATTTGGCAAATGTGGTCGTTGAGCTTGACCGCAGAAGTGATCTTCTTCAAGATCAATGAACGAACTCGATCTTCCTGACTCCTGGCGATTGACGTGAATGGGAGCAGTGAATGGGAACCAGACGTCCTGGGGGTATTACGATCGGATTTGGTAAAGGAAAGCGTTATCTGGTTCGACGCATGCCCAGCAAGAGCAAGAATAAGCTGTTTCCTCTAAAATAGAGAAGAGCTTCAGACGAAAATCTGATCAATCTGCGTGGATACTTACGTTCTGCGTGTGCTTGATCTTCATCTGCCTCGCCAAATCCCGCAGCTCGTCCAAGCTCAGCGTCTCCAGCAGCTCATCGAGGCTCGCAGCTTCACAGTGAAACGCGAAAAATAGAACCGCCTCGTGTTTCTCAACCTCCGTGCACTTGAGCATGGAAAGACTGTGGTCAGACAGAATCTTATCAGATTCCATTTCCTCCTTGAGAGGACACACTTGTCGGGCCTTCTCTTCCGCTTCAAAGGAAAGTAGACTTGCGGCGAGAGCTTTCCGAAGTTCAGCATCCAAATTCGAGGGGGATTTTTTTTTCTCCGATGTTTCAGAAGTTGGAGACATGCGGACACACCCATCGCAGAGTTCGGATATTGCGTCTTCCAGTTTGTCCCCAAACTCATGAGAGTAGCGAGCGCGAAGGTCGTCGACCCGGTGCCATTTACCTCGCTTTCGGAGAAGAAGGCGAATCAAGAGGTAGCGAGAATAGTCTTAAAATATGTCAGTCGACGATAACGAGGACGTACTACCGCAATCTCACATGGCATGGCGCGAAATCTGTGCAACATCCCCAGCTCAGATGGAGTGAACAGATGTTCTTCATGTTCTAACACCGTCATGATGATATCTTGTGTACAAGTTGAGGACAGCGACAAGATCAAGCGAACTTGTTGGACGCGTACCTTCAAAAATTCGCACGTACAGGCTCTCGCCCGTCCAAACACTCTGTTGCGACTCCACCTCAGCACCAGGTCCATCTGGACGAGACTCGGAATCGATGGCTTGCGGCTTCTGAAATTGATCATCGCTCTGATAGAAGGAGATGATGTCTTCATCCCCAGGAAATCGTAGACTGCCAGAAAATCGAGAGGAGCTGGCCAGTGCCATAAGACGCGACGATGTGGTGGTCGTCGACTGAATGCGGGTGACTGTTCCAGGGACGCGTTGACAATATTCAACAAATAAGTAAGCTCCCTTATGCATCAGCATGCTCATGCTTTGAACAGTGCTTCTACCCAAGTCCCGTCGATCAGGCGATGCAATATATTGCTCACATGCCCATCTCCTGATCAACAGGATTGGATTGAAAAGCATGGCCACTTTACCACGTTCACATTACATAATCCATCAACTGATGGACCGGAATAGTTTTCAATCGTCAGAAGCATAGCCGCAACTTGAATATTGATGTATTGACCAGCCACAATTAAATCCAATAGATCAGCTTTTGGTGTGATCGGTATCTAGGGGGAGCTCAGTGTTAAATACCCCATATGGATAATTCACGTGCTTAGTTCTTAGTCGGCAGTTTAGATGTTGAGACGTGTCACAAGTGGCAGTTCCTGTTTCATGACATGGTTACATATTAATAATGATAATTGAACACACCATGATAAATATCTGTGGCCCTAGTTGCTGGTGTTGCTTCAGAATATAACAGACAGACAGAGGCAAAAACAGTTGTCTGGCAGCTTGTTTTTGAGTGCTGGTCTCTCCCTCTATTTCCCGTGCTAGTCACTGGTCACTCCATCCATTTCCCGTGCTGGTCACTCCGTCCATTTCCCGTGCTCATCACATACACTGCGAAAAATCGTGCCCACCACACCATTCTTCTTCCTCTTCACCCTGTCATCATGCGGATCCTGGCAACACTCTTCGGCATACACATGGTTTGGCTGATGTTCGTCTTTGCACACCCGTCCCTGCACCAGGGGTATTGCTAAAGGAGGAGGGATAGTTAGTGTGAGTTGCGAGTTCACTTCTTGCTATTGCCATGAGGAAGAGCTGACTGAGGTGCAGTGAGAGAGGCCCTCTGGACTTGGCAAAGGGTCCGGGACCGTCCGCCCCATCCCATCCACCCAAGACTGCGTTGGAACTGCTGCATGAAGCAGAGGGGGAGCGACTACAACGGGAGCACATGAAGGCGCAGGTGACCGACAAACTCAGAGCGCTGGACGAAGATTGGTACACAGTTACACAACACCTGGGACACAGTATTGCAAACAATGACAAGGCGAGAAACAAGTTTGATGAGTGGAAGAAGAGTGTTAAGGCTCCTCCGGAAGGAAAACCGTTAACCGAAGAAGAACAAGTAGCACAACAAGCAGAGAGATTACAAGAAGCAGAAGACGATCATGAAGATGCATGCAAAGACGATGGATGCAGTTGAGAAAGAGCAAGAAATTGTTTCCTGTGCTGGCACATTCTTATTTGGGACTTGCCACGAGACAGAGGGAGCTCAGGAGGAGACGGCAGCTCGGTGGAAGGAGTGGAAGCAGAGAAGAGACTCACAGAGGAAGCCGAGAGGAGACTTACAGAGGGAGAGTGTACGAATCCACAAGCGGCCACGGCGGCCGCTTGGGCCGGCGTCGCCTGTGCATGGTATATTCTTGTTGTCTCCATCAGTTAAGAAGCGGAAAGCAGAGTATTTACGCCGCAAGAAGCCACCACCGGCAGGGGATCATGTGCACGGGCGTATATTCTTGTCTCCATTACCCTCTGTCAAAGAGGATAATTCCGTTTAATTACGGCTTCGTTTCCTTTACAGCACGCCATGACACTGCTGCTTGTTTCTTTGATTTCAGTTACTTTCATGCATACATCCATTGTGCATCCATGTATTCATCCATGCTCAATGACCCTGGTGTACTCTCGACTTGATGGACCTCGGCAGCGCTGGAGGTTCTTCCCAAGCCTTGAGCCACCCCTCTGGTGCACTGTTGTCCTCTTTGGCCGGGATGGCAAACACTGCCGTGACGAGCCAGACATCTTCGTGCGGCTCATGGTGTGACATGAGCGTAGGCAGCACCGTACGCGTAGCCATGATATTCGCGTTAGCGTCGACGTTCACCACCGTAGCCGTACGGGCATGGCTGGGCGATATGTCGAGAACAGCGCTGACCCCCGCGGAGGAAGCAGCAAGAGCTCCGATGCCGCCTTCGATCCTCCCCTCACCTGTCTCGGGCAAGAACCCAGGAAGCGCTCGCCCATCCTTCCCCTGCCCATAGATTGCGAATCCGCCATCCGCACCCTGGATTTTACGTGCCGTCCTCAGCCTGTGGACACGCCAGTGCCAGTTCGGTGCCTTGGCCCTGGGCGGGTGAAGCCAGGTTTCTACCTCGACGTCTGGCCAGGGTTTCCAGCTGCTTCGGAGTACAGGAACGCCGTCGTCCACCTCTATACGAGCGTTGAGCGCCAGCCTGCGGACGCGCCACCGCTCCCCATCGTCGGAGAGGGCGAGCATGCTATCCGCTGCCTGCTGTTCGAGCTCGAAGTTTCCAGTAGGGACAGAGAAGCCAAAAGCGGAGGAGTAGGCGAACTTGCCGTACTTTTCCGCAGTGTGCCGCAGGGGGTAGTGGCAGGCTTGCCCGGACGAGAGGAGGAAAGTGTGACCCCCCAGCCGGGTGATGATGTGCGACGGGTGATCGAGCGCTACGGTGAAGGGGAGCGACTGAGGGTAAGGCTCTTCAGGCGTTGACCAGAAGGGGTGGGACTCGGGCAGGGAGAGAGGGATGAAGGCTTTCATGCACCAGTAGGGCGATCCAGGGGAATTGTAGTTCTCCTGCAGAGAGGGGGTCCATTAGTCCAAGCCGCCGGCCAATGCGATACAGTGACGTACCGTCATATACATGTTCGGGAATACGAACCCAATTGGCATCGTCCCATCAGAGTTGAAGATCGCTTGCTTGCTCCACCACCTCAGATTCCTCAGCAGCAAGCCTTTCACCACCCCCCACCCGAGAGGAGACGGCAGCTGCACGTCCGCAAACGCCAATGCGCCCCAAAACGCCGCCATCGCGAACCTGTAAGTCATACTCCGGCCAAAGGGGATCGCGCGCCCCTGCTCGTCAAAGTAATGCACAAAGTCTAGTGCGAACCTGCTCCCTCTGTTTCTATACTCCGCATACCTCTCCGGATCCGAGTCCTGCGCAAGCTTGGAATACACAAGCTGCGCATAGTGGATCGCGTACGAGGAACTGTAATAGTCGAGCTGCCGTACCCCCTCCGGTCCATCAGGGGACCACCCGTCGCCGAGGTAGAAAGTGTCGAGGTGGTCCAGGTCGGCTTTCATCCGTTCAGGAGAATGGGGTGCGCCGACTTTGGCTAAGCCGAGGTTGGCGAACACGCGGAACCATAGCCAGTTCGCTGTGTTCCTGTGAGATTAACCATCTTGCAGTAGTGGGGAGGAAGACGCACTGTCAGGCATCTCCTTATCGTTGATTGCGCCAAGCCAAGCAGCAAGATTAGTTTTCCCCTTCTCGCTCAGCGGCTTCCACAGCTGTTCAGGAGCGATAGCCAACGAGTACCCAATAGCAGCCATCTCGACCATCCTCTGATCCTTAGCCCTGCTCCAACCCCAGAACTCCTCTCCATCCGGGTCAGTCCCGCTCTCTAGCCCGCTCACCCAATTCTGCCCTTCAGGAAGCTCGCCTCCTCCCGCCAAGAGGGCAGATAGGCCCCAGAGAGGACGAGAGAACCCCTCGAGTTGGGCAGCGATGTCGTCGTAGTGCGTCCCGGTATGACCGAGCTTGATACGCGCCCCTCCGGGGGAAGTGTGGTTGGCGAGAGGCTGGAGGAGGGAGATGCATGCGGATTGGAGGTCGGTCCTGGTTTTGAACGGGTTTTGGGAGAACGGATGAGGGGTAGCCATGATCGTTAGGAGGAGGATGGGATGATGATATGAACACTGGATAATAAATGACAATGAACAATGATGACAGCGATAATAATGAACAACCCGAGCGAGCGGTATGTATTCCCAAAATGGGAATAAAGTCATTACCACAACCGATCACTCCGAGAAGCCGGCGCACAAGGCACATCTCGGCAATGGCTTCCTCACCACCTGCAACATGATACCAATACACAATTTCATATTTGAGTTGGATATAGGAACGTCATCCACCTCTTTTTGCATCTAATTATTACCCACAACTTGGCACTCAAGGTAAGGTACGGGTATTAATGGCGGAAACAGAAACTGGGCCAAGGATGGACCGAGGTTTGGCTTCGGCATCTCATCTCCGATGTTGGGGTTCCAAGGAGCTGGTGCTGTGAAAGGTCTGGAAGATGGGCGAATGAAGACGTGTTTTAGAATTTATTGGGCCATTTAACGGCGATAAACCAAAGTCCTTCTCAATCAAACCGAGCAGTATCCAAAAAGGATATCAATATGTTCGCCAGCAAACAATGGAGGCACTAATGATAAGTCTGGTTCTGTTCGCAGCCCATGCCCGCTGGCACCCCCGCATTCATGTAGCCAACCTGTGAAATTTGTGTTGATTATCAGTGGAATGCAGTATCCCGCAGGCAGTGATCGAGGGAGAATGCGGCGAAGCTGAGAAGGGAAAGCAGACTTTATCGTTAGTTGCAATGGTGTCGCTGAGCAGAGATCCTGTGTGGGGATATTCAGTCAACACCGATCCCTCTCACTGCGGGGAGTTTCTCCGGGGCCCCATACTGATTACCCCGGATTTAGTTGTCGGCGAGGTCGGCAGAGGTCACGCTGGTCGGTTTTTGAAAAGGACTCTGTGCTTCAACACGCCACAGTTGATATCCTTTTTGGCGGTCCGGGACGGTCCGGTGAAGAGTGGCCGGGGATGCGGGGACCCCAGAGCTGTGGATAACCGGCGAAGAGGGGGTTGCACGTGGGCATTTGTTCCCGGAGGTCGCCTGACGTCAGCGATCTCGGACAGGGACAAAGGGAAGAAGACTCTGTGAGCGCGCGGTAACCTCGTAAGACATCTTTCTGCGCCTCTTTCATCTTCTATCCCACCCCAAGAGGGAGTCACCGCGCGGTATGCTGCTTCTCTCTCTAAATGCCCTTCTTTGGCTACCGGATTTAACGGAGTAAGCGTGCCTAAGCGTGCCTGATGCTTCAATAATATTAATGGGAAAAAAGGAGAGAGAACGGCATGCAACGGGGGCCATCTCTGGACACACGCGAGTCCTGCGTATCCCTCTTATTCCGCCGCGTCTCCCCTGTCAGAGCAAGGCACCCACACTTGGATCCTGCGATTCCTGCTTCCTTGTGTACACCACTAGCTCTCTTTTGCTGCCTTGACCGGATCTGTCTTTGCTCTTTGCACTGACGACAAATTCTTACGACCGCAACGAACGCTCTAAGTAGCAGCAGAGTATTACGATGGAGATCGCAGCGCTGCAGAAACATCATGGTACATGGAGGAACATGCACGTCTACAGTACGCATTCCATTACCATCCAGACCTCCTCCCGCTCACCGGTCTCGCTATAATAGAACTGGCGTGTGTCGCCTATCTCGGTATTGTTGTCTTCGGTTATGATACCGGCATTGCCGGTGGTGTGGTGAACAACGCCTTTTTCCAGCACCAGTTCGGCCTCGCAGGGAGCAACGTGACGAACCTTTCGTCGAACGTTGTCTCCGTCCTCCAAGCCGGAGCGTTCTTCGGTGCACTCTTCTCCGCTCCAGTAACAGGTACACCCCCTCCCGCACGAATAAAATAGGAAACTGACAAATCGGTTGCGTCCTAGTTTATCTCGGCCGCAAATGGTCCCTCATCATGTGGTCCCTCATTTTCTGCCTCGGCGCCATCCTCCAGACCGTGGCGGAAGACCAGTTCACCCGTGGGCTGAGCTACATCTACGCCGGCCGTGTCGTGGGCGGCATCGGTGTCGGTGCTATCTCCGCGCTCGCCCCTACTTACGTGGCCGAATGCTGCCCTAAGGACGTACGTGGACGTATTACGGGCTTGTTCCAAGTCTGGGTCGCGATCGGTGTCCTTCTCTCCTACTGGGTCAACTGTACGTCGCACACAGCGTCTGTTTCGCAACTGACATCCCGCAGACGGCGTGGCCATCCACACCTCCCCCACGTCTCCCGACGTCTGGCGTATTCCCTTCGGCGTGCAGCTCGTTCCCGGAGGGCTGATGTGCGTCGGCCTTCTATTCTGCCGCGAGTCACCTCGCTGGCTCGCCCGCCGCGGTCGTATGGAAGAGGCGCTCGAGAACCTCGCTCACTATCGGCGCGCCTCCATCCACGACGAGGAGATCAAGATGGAGATGGCCGAGATCGAAGCTACCATCCTTGAAGAGCGGGAAGCACGCTCTGGACTCGGGTGGCGCGAGGCTTTCCTGGGCAAGGGCAACTGGCCCCGCTTCGCCATCGCTTTCATTATCATGACCCTGCAGCAGTTCTCCGGGCAGAACACGGTGGGATACTATGCGCCCCAGATCTTCCAGGCTATCGGGTACGTTGGTGCCACTCCTGCCCTGCTCGCCTCCGGCGTGTACGGCATCGTCAAAGTCGTCGCTACGTTCATATTTATCATGATCGGCGTGGAACGGTTCGGCCGTCGCTGGTCCCTCTTCGGCTCCGCCATTGGCATGGGTACACTATTCTACATCGTCGGTGCGATATTTATCACTCATCCGCCTAATCTGGCTTCGCCCACTCCCTCACCTTCGTCCAAGGCCATGGCAGCGATGATCTACCTGTACTGCGTTGCGTACTCCTTTGGCTGGGGTCCCCTTCCCTGGGTGTACGTAGCAGACATCTTCCCCAACCGGACGAGGCACTACGGGCTCGCTTGGGCCTCGGCCACCCAATGGCTGTTCAACTTTGTCATCTCTAAGATCTCGCTGACGATGGAGAATAACCTCCAGGGCAAGATCTTCATCACCTTCGCAACGATCAACATTGGCGGTATGGCTGTCTTCTCCTACTTCCTGCCAGAGACGAAGAACCGCTCGCTCGAGGAGATGGACATCATCTTTGGCGCAGTGACGCAAGAGCACAGGAACGAAGATATTCACAAGGCGGAGCTGGAGATGGCTGCGGGTATGAAAGATATCAACATGCGGGATGAGGAGGCGGCGTATGGAGCAGCCGGGTCGTCCAAAGTCGAGCACCACACGAACACGCAGAGCGAGAAACTCGAGACTGAAAACGTCCGGTGAATCCCACTTATTACCCTTTTGAGGAAAACGCGGCTGGTTGGGTGCCGCGCTCCGTTTATGTATGGTAATGACTATGATGGAAGATCATTTTTGTTCGATGGGTGGACGGATGGGTCCGTTGTTGCTCTGCACGATCTTGTACGAACCCCGGAAATGCATGTGTGACCCGTAGCCGTACTTTCGTCCTCCGATAACCCGAGTGTGTGGAGTATCACTCGGGGACGTAATTGCATGCGTCCGAGGTCTCTCGGAGGACGCAAGTTGCCCCGTCCTGTGGGAAGAGAATCTACCACGCCTCGGGCGTTTCTCATAAATGCCGAAGCTGGGATCATGTGGGTTCAGTGCTGGGGTTGCTACAGAACGTGTGAAGAGCGATAACTGGGGGGGCGATAGAGGGCGCTGGAAATAGCTGGTTTCTGATGCGCTCCGTAGGAACCCTGTAATAAGCCCTTTGCACCCTCTACGAGGGAGCTGATCCAGAATATTTTATTCAAGTGCACGAGCTGCAGTTCAGGAGGCGTTTGGTAACCCACCTCGGCCCAAGCATATGGTGTTCTGAATATTCTCTACAGAGTGAATTGAGAATTCGTACGGCAGCCCTGAGAGAAGGTGGGGTTACCCCGCGGGACCATTAGAACGAATGTGATTCTTACAAAGTGTGACCGGCAGTTGGGCACTTCCTTCCCGACAATTCTTAACCTGTGCTGTTTCTCTGTCAGTTCCCCCGATTTCTCACTCTTCTTCCCTTTGTCCTGCTCGGAGAAACGTTCTGCTTCTGTCAGCCTGACCTTGGGCAGCGTTCTGTCTCCTCCTGAATGTCTGGCTCACATCCTCCTCCCCTGAGGGCGCGGCACATCACGACGGCATGTGCTCCTTGCCCAATTATAGCTGAAATTGACCCTTTCATCGCGTAATTCTCCAATTCAAGTTGTCGTGCGACATGATATCGGGGCTTCTTGCAACCCAGATTCTCGGCCCGGGAGATGTTCACTCCCCACGGACGCAGCATTCTGAGCACACGTTTGCCCGCACCCTGTTTGTAATCTCCATCTGGCCCATTAGCGTCAGAAGCACCCGGGAGGAAATGTGTAGCGCTGATACTTGCCCACCGTGGGGTACTTTAGGCCCACTATGGAGGCGGGAACCCCTTTCGCTGTTTTTCCTTCTGTTCTCTTGCGTACAACTGCAGATGTCCATGTAAGTTGCTGGTGAATATGCAAGGGCGACTGGCCTTCAACAATTTGCGGTATGTGCTTCTGCTTGAAGGACGGAGAGGCACGCTGAAACCCCCATGCCTAGGGTATACCTGCTCGCTCTCGTGGCATACTCCGGTGTTTTCGTATTCGGCTATGACGTGTCCATTGCAGGAAGTGAGCTTTTTCCACACTTCAACAAACTTCCACTGACAACCCGGGGCAGGTGTCGTCGCCCTCCCCGGGTTTGAGAACGACTTCCTGGGCGGACAACCAGCATCACCAAACGTCCTTTCACTCGTTGTCTCTCTCCTCCAGGCCGGAGCCTTCATAGGAGCGTTGTGCGCAGCCCCGACTTCTGAATTCCTAGGCCGGAGAAACTCCCTCGCAGTCGCTTCCTTCATCTTCGTCCTAGGCGCGTCCATCCAGCTTGCGGCAACTACAGACATCGCGTGGCTCTATGTGGGCCGTGCGGTCGCAGGTATCGGCGTGGGGGCAATGTCTATGCTTGCACCTACTTATGTGGCAGAATCGGCACCCGCTAATGTACGTGGGCGGATTACAGGTCTGTTCCAGGTCGTCGTCGTCACTGGAGTAGCGGTACGTTTTGATTCTCTTTCAAGAACGTGTCCACTGAATTTGAGCACAGATCGCATATTGGATCACGTGGGTCCTCATCCAGAATGTTGAGAGTTTTATATTAAACAAGGTGCAGATACGGCGTCAACCAGCATGTCCCCGTTTCGTCCGCCCAATGGCGCATTCCGATCGCCTTCCAATTCGTCCCCGTGGGGATAATGCTCATCTTCCTCCCCTTCTGCCGCGAATCGCCTCGCTGGCTCGCGAGAAAAGGCCGTGTCGAGCAGTCGCTGCTCAACCTCGCCTGGCTCAGGAACGTCCCCGTCACGTACTCGAAGCTGCAGGACGAGTTTGCTAGCATACTCGCTTCGGTGAAACATGAGCGCGAGGGGAGGGGAAACTTTAGGGAATGTTTCCAGAAGGGAAACAGGATACGTTTTGGGATCGCTTTTATGCTGTTTGTGCTGCAGCAGTTTTCGGGGCAAAACTCTGGTTAGTCACCTGTCGAACGTGGGAGAGCGCAAGCTTATTCATCCGCTTGCAGTGGCATACTACGCTCCGGAGGTGTTCAGCTCCATCGGCATGTCCTCTACAACGAGCGCACTCCTTGCATCAGGCGTGTATGGGATAGTGAAGCTCCTCGCGACCTGCGCCTTCCTCCTAGTCGGAATCGAGCAGTGGGGTCGACGTAGGTCGCTTGTGTATGGCGTGCTCTGGATGGCAATCATGTTCTTCATCATTGGTGCTATACTGCAGACTCACCCACCGACACTGGGCCAGTCAGTGTCGAATTGGTCCATTGGAGTGGCCATATCGCTGTACATTTATGTACTGCCGTATTCGTTCTCAATCGGACCTATCCCTTGGTGAGTTATTAGTGTGCGCACTGGAGGAAGCTGAGCGTGGTCAGGGTGTACTGTTCTGAGATATTTGGAAACGCGATACGGCATTATGGTGTAGCTTGGGCTGCGGCCACGCAATGGATCTTCAAGTACGTTCCGTCATACTGGACTTGCAGGTTAACTGAGACGTTCCAGCTTCTTCGTTACCAAAATCACGCCAACCATGCAAGAACGTCTTCCAAAAGGGACGATCTTCTTCGTCTTCGGCTCCATCAATCTCCTCGCCGCTGTCTTCTGCTTCTTCCTCCCAGAAACACGCGGCGTATCGCTCGAAGAGATGGATGTGATCTTCGGGTATGTGTCGTACGAGCGCCGGCAGAGGGACGTCATGCGCGTCACGAGTAACTTACAGCATGGAGCGCTGTCGGGGCCTAACGGTGGTCAGCACTTGTTTGACGAGAACGGGAGCGAGATTGAGAGCGGGCCGACGAGCCCGAGGAGCGTGTATGCGGGGCATAGGATGAGCACGCTGCATGAGGAAGAGGAGGGCGAGTACAAGCATAAAAACGTGCGGGGCGTGGCGTCGTGAAAAATATTCGTTTAGGTGTGGTTTCTATTTCCGTTGGATAGAGGATGCCATATTTGCATTGTGTGTATATATGTATTCTGCTGTGTTGTAACGAACCAACTCAATGTGATGAAGATAGATTGTCCAATGAGTGAGTGGACGGTCTCGTCGCGGGTTGTTGACGTTCCCCAAGCACTGTCTCTGGTCAACGTTCACGGCATGTCTCGCTTCGATCGTACTGTAGCTCAAAGACAACGACGATGGCATGCATGAATCGATGGCCATGATCGCATATAAGAGGTCGAACGGTCTGTCAGTCCCAGGTGGTGTCAAGCGTCCCCCCCATCTCTTCACTTCGTCGGCATCTCATCTGTCGCCCCGGCGGCTAACCACTCCTTAACGTCACCCAATGATAACCAGCGCAGGATCGCTGTACCCTCCACAGAACGCGCTAGACGCGCAGACCAACGACGGGTGGACGCTCTGGTTTGGTGGAGACGGGTCGGTCATGATGCTTCCCCTTGTTGGAGGGGACCAACCTTCAGCGGCCGGGACGCCGGCTAGTGTTACGCGTGCGCATACACTTTGCTTAGTTTGGATGGTGCTGATGTGTATGCAGCGACGGTCACGCATATACCTACTAGCACTACCGTAGCCCTGACAAGTCAAACGATCACCACCACCACCAGCGTCCATCCCAGCCCTTCCCTCACCCCTTCCGCCGCTACCAGCTCAGCACTCGCCTCCTCCGTTTCCTTACCCAAAGGCGCAATAGTAACAATAATCATCGTCGGCACTTGTGCGGTGGTCGCTGTGGCCGTGTGGGTGCTTACTTGCCTCTGCCGCACTCGGAGACGACGTGCACACGAACTCGAAGATGGTGAAAGCTACTATCCCTTCGGGACGGAGTTCGGTTTGTTCAGGGGAGTGTGGAGCAGGCCAACGACACCGAGCACTCCGAGCCTGAAATGGCGACCTGCGAAGAGCGAACGAGAGAAGTCTGTGCCGCCTACACCTCGTGTGCCAGAACCGGTGATGACACTGGAGAAGGAGATTTCGGAGAAGGTCATGCCCGGTCCACTGCCGAAACGACTTTCTGACGGACCGTATCCGACTACTCTGCAGCTCCCCGACGGATTCGCAGAGGATGACCCGTTTCCCGCTCCGCAGCGAACGATGCTAACGATCGTCAATCGGACACCGTACGAGGAGAACCCGACTGGCTGCGAGTCACCATTCGAGCACGTAGCGCTTGGCTCACCTCATCCCGCTGCGCTGTTTAAGACCACTCCCCGGTCTCCCTGGACAGGGAGCGTCGACGGGTTCCACAGTCCTGCAGTGGTCATCTCAAGCCCCACCACCGCATCCGTTACGTCCGAGCCACCTCCGGTGAATGCACCAGAGGATAGCTGGAACACGTTCAAACGCACAGTTTCGTCCGCCATCACGACTTTTTCATCCCAGTTCTCGCGCCCTCCCCAGGTACATATGCAGGACTCTTTCACCCGTTCCAAGCCAGAACGATCCCAGTCCTTGCGCACCACCTCCTCGGCTTCATCAGCAGGGTCAACCCGCCGCGCTCGTGCGCTCGACCGAGCCCAGATGGCACGTGTCATCTCCCTCGACCGGGAGGCACAGCGGAAAGCCGACCTAGCACGTCAAGAATCAGCACCATCGGTCTCGAGCGGTCTCCCAAGCCCGCATATAAGCACCCCCAACCCGTTCGAGGAGACTATCAGGTTTGAAAGTCCTGCGCCTATGAACGGGCTGGTTAGGTCTGCTAGTCAGATTGAGCGCTTGGGGCCTAAGAGAATGGACACGACGTCGAGTAGTTACAGCCGGTCGAGTTTCCGCTAGAGCAGCGTATGGTAGACAACATCGTATAATGACAATGGCAGTAAATACATATCAGTGAGGAGGCGTATGGTTATCAGCGCTAGTCACCGAACCCTTAGGTGTTTGACATCCACGGCGACAGCGGCGACGATGGAGATAATCTCTGTGTCACTGCTTATCATACATTCCCCAGCCTCATCCCTGTTCGACGTCCACGCTCACCGCTAGCGCTAGATGGCGATGGGATCTGATAGAACATGATCGACGTTGTCACTTGTCTCCCGCCTCTACCTTCTTTGCCCGCTTTGCGCACACCTGCAGTCTCCATACATAATTCAGAACGATGTCACCGTCGGTAAGCACGCGCTAATGTCAACGCACCGCTAGTGCTGACTTGCACCAGCGCCCAAAAATAATCTATGGCCCACTCATATCCCCTCTGTCAAAGCGCGACATCCGTCTCTCCCCGTGCTCGCTCCTCTCCGTCTCCTCTTGCGGCGTAATCGAATGGGCGGAACATGATGTCGACCCGTCTTCCCTACAAGAGGTGCTCGCGAAACACGGCCGTTCGTTGGAAGATAGGGATGTGGAGTTCATACAGCTGAAATGGGGGGAGTGGATCATGCCTGGGTTCGTAGATACGCATACAGTGAGTTCTTCCTCCTCTTAGGAACCCGAGCAGGACTGACATCGAAGGGAAGCATGCCCCCCAGTTCCAGAATAATGGTGCTGGGTCACAGTACGAGCTTTTGGATTGGCTAAAGTATGTCACTTTTCCCGAGGAGGAGAAATTTGCGGATGTCCAGTATGCGAAGAAGATGTATAGACGGGTGGTACGGGCGTCGTTGGATCTTGGGGTGAGTCTCCTTGCTCTGTCAGAAGGTTAACTGATGAATCAAAAAGACAACGATGTGTTGCTGGTACGGGACTCTGCACCTGGAGGGCACAAAGGTGCTAGCGGATATTACGCATGAGTTGGGCCAACGCGCCTATGTCGGGAAATGTAATATGGACCGGAACTCTTCGCCAACCTACCAGGAAGCGTCTGCAGAAGAGTCGATTGCCGATACGCGGTCTTTCATCTCCTATGTTGAAGCTCTCTCCCCGTCGGACAGCACCGCCCTAGTACGACCTATCATCACCCCACGGTTTGCGATTTCCTGCACCTCGAAGCTGCTCACCGGCTTAGGAGAGCTGGCAGCCGCACACCCACAGGTGCCTATCCAGACCCACATAAGTGAGAACAACGCCGAGATTGCTTATACCAAGACGCTCTTCCCGGAATGCAGCACGTACGCAGAGGTGTACGACCACTTTGGCTTGCTGAGGGAGAATACGATCCTTGCTCATGGGGTGCATTTGGAGAAGAGCGAGTTGGATCTCATCAAGCGCAGAGGGGCGGGGCTGAGTCATTGTCCGACTAGCAACTTTAATTTGAGGAGCGGATCTGCCCATGTAGGACAATGGCTGGACAATGGGAATAAGGTGCGAGCGTTTTGTGTGAGCTAGGATATGTGAACTTATTTGCTGCAGTGCGGGCTCGGGACGGATTGTTCGGGCGGGTGGACAGCATCAATGATCACAGCAATGCAGCTTGCAAGCGTCTGCAGCAAAGTCGTTTCCTTCTACACGAAAGGGGATGATGCGACTCTCACCGGCCGTTTCAGCAAGACCCAGTTTGCAAAGTACCAGCTTCCCATCCCTACCCTCTTCTGGATCGCGACTATGGGCGGGGCAGAGGTCTGCTGCCTGCAGGATACGATTGGGAGCCTCGAGCCTGGCAAGCAGTTTGACGCGGTCCGTGTGAGCATTCTCCCTGAGACGGAGAATATGCATCTTTGGTATGAAGAATCAGACTCGCTTGAGAGCATGCTCGAGCGGTTTATGACGAATGGTGATGAACGGAATGTCAGGGAGGTCTGGGTGAAAGGCAGAAAAGTTGGTGGAAGACTGTTCAAGTAGATCTCACAGGACCGATTGGGAGGGGGCAGGGAATACCGGGCATCTGTGGTGCGCGACTTGTGATAAGAATGAATACGATTGCTCACACATGGTCCAAATGCTTTCGAGATCGTAATGACTTAATCCCTTGGCACCTGGCATTCCGCAACGCCGAGAGCAGTCGCACACATCTCTGGCTTCCAAGCCGCGTACCGCTCGAACCTCGCCAACACCTCATAGTACACCGGCTTCGGGTTCCCATTCTCGTCAAACAGTGTAGGCATGGCTACACCATGACCAGGACCAGCTTTGATCCAAGAGACATCGTCACGAGTGTCCCAGCCTATGAACTCGTGGCAGTTGCTCGAGTACAAGCACGCGTCTATATAATCCCCCCAGATGGCGGCTTGATATCGCAGCGCAGCGGTCGTGTTGGTTGGGATCCACATGTCCATCTCCGTGATGAGCGCGTCGACGCCTAAGGCCGCAAGCCGCCTGAAGGTCGTCTCGAGCTGCTCTTTGGGAACGAAGGATCCCGGCTGAGCACCGATATGACTCTGAAATCCTACGCCCATGTGTGTGTAAGGGATGTGGGCGTTGGTGTGCAGATCTGCCAACAATTTGAACACGCATTCCGTCTTGCTGTCGTTCGTTGCCCCCGTGCTGTAATCGTTGTACACCAGTTTTCCTGGGTCATACTTGAGCGCGGTGGACCACGCGGCGTAGGGAAAAGACAGGTAAGTGACGAGCGGAACGGAGCCGCCGTCCATTGTCATGGTTGGCCAACGGTTGGCGGATTGGACGCATTCCCAAGCATCCATGGACATCGTGGTGCTGTCTCCAATGAGCTCGTTCGTCACATCTAAAGGCTCCGCTCAGTTCAGGCGAAATCAGACCACCTTATCTACATACCCCATGAAGTGACATACGAGCCGAGCCCGCTGATCTCTGCTGCAACATGCTCAGGGACAACCGTATTCACCAGGTCGCTGGCAGAGACGTTCCCTGGTAACCAGGAGGGCAGCTGGGAGTGCCAAAATGTGTTGTGTCTAGTCCGAGGATCAAACAGCGAAGAGAGTGGAGATACCCCGGGACGAACCCTCTGAATGAAGCACCGTGGGCAATGGCGTACTGTTGGACGCCCTTACAATCGGTGAGGTTGCTCACTCCGGGCTGTGGCTCAGTGTCATACCACTTGCAGCCGTTTTCGGCGACGATCTAGGATCGCCTGCATCAGTTCCATCGGTCACATCGGTGATACTTTCTCGACGTACATGATTCCACACATTCGAAAACTTGTCGCTTGTCCATTCTGCCTCAGCCGTAGGAGCGAAGATATCATGCGTACTGCCGAAGTGAAAAGGACCACCTTTCCGGATCGAGACCAGAGGCAGGACAGTCCGAATCGTCGCTTTGCCGGAATAAAGGTGAGGATTGTCGATCAGAAGGGAGACGTTGGGAATGGTCTGCGCGAGCACAAGTGCAGGGAGGAAGAGTAGGAGTACGTGCATCTTGTTAAGCGAAACGTTGATCAAGGTAAGGCACACGTCCTCCTCGCCCTCTCCTTCTGTTGACAATACCGAGCCTTATATAGGAAGGGGATGACAAGGAAGACATGCTGTTCCTGTAGAAAATGCCAACCTTCTCCGGGGATACCAAAAGGAGAATTTCTTCTTGAGGATACCAGACCATATGGAGGTCCTCACGGACTGTCAATTTGTTGGATATTCTGCCGAGGGCTTGATCGCGGCAATACTATCGAAAGAGAGGGATCTTTGACAACATCGCTCCCGTGTGAGGTACGATCATGCGGGGTAATCAGTTGGCTCGTGGAGAAGAAGCGCCCACTGCCTCGCCGTCCAAAGAGAGGCGAGAGAAGCGAGAGAAGCACGGCAGCATTCCGACACGATCTATTTTCTGCTCGCGCACTCCATCCAACATTGCATCCAATTTTCCGAGTGCTTCGTCGGACACCCGCAATACAATTCTCTGTCCTATTCCAGCCGAACCTCCAGAGAAGACGTGGCGAAACCTTGCAGCTAGCGCACGATGGATCGTGTGGATGAGCGGTCCAAATGGAAAATACCTTCCTGATTTAATAACCTCGCACTATAGGCGGATCATGTCGGAAGGCACACAAGGTGATCTGGATCACGCTTGCTGGCAACTCTCTGGAATATGGTCACAATCTCCGACGCTCCTCTGGCTCACGCCAAGGCACGCCAAGAATATCGAAGATCTCCTTCTCTGTCTTGCTCGCGATAATCACCCCCTCAGTCATTTTTCTTCTTTTGTTGTCCCGGATGATACCGCCGTACAGACCGCGCTGGTTGAGTGAGTAGCCCTTTTTGTGCGCAAGGAGTCGGATAGAGCGATTGAACAGGTCATCACCTGTGAAGTAAATGAGAGCAGCACCCTTTTGGTCCCAGGGTATTGCTAAAACATCTGGAAAAGACCAGTGGGTTAGGGTAGGATTAGGGATCCAGGCACCAAACACACCAATTCGACGCATCTTACCATCTGGGGGAAGCCGACCGATGCCCATGTATTTTTGCTCCAGAGAGTGGGTGTCAGCAGGCACGGCAAGATCATTCGTCAAGAGGCCTTTCTCATGCAGCAAGCGGATGAGCTTATTCAACATTCCTAATTGACAACATTACCATCTTGAATGGGACAAGCAGGGATAGCGTACCGGAATGGGTCCTTCCATCCGAGGGATCCCTTGTCAAGAGTATATCGATATCGCCCACAGTCTCTGCTCCCCTTCGATAGCTTCCCATTATGTAAAGTGTAATATTGCCGTCAATGGTCATTGCTGGGTATCTATGAGAGTTTGCCTTCCTTCAAGAACAAAGGGCTAACCGAGTTCCTTGATCTTGTCAAAGATGACACTTGCTTCGGCACGTGGTATGCGCTCCTGCAGGTCATCGTAGTACTTGAGTCCGATCTGCTTGGCTAGTCAGTAGAATATCATGCACACATGAGACTGGGACCGACGGCCTGATTCCGTGTCAGTTTGATTTCATCCTTGCGCTTCTCGACATCCTCTAGCGTCCTGAGGCCCATGCGCCACCACTCATGCGCCCTCTTCCGGCCCACATCATAGATCCCAGCAAAGAGCCTGCAGACCCGATATTCTTCTGTGTCTTCTGCTTGGATACGTTGCAGCTGACCAGTCTCGATTATCTCCATAATCTTGTCTGCGGTCTTAGCGCCGCTACCGCGGAGTTTGAGTGCCTGTTCCCTAGTAGTTATTTTGCGCCTGACGCGAGACAAATCTCCGATTACTTTTCGCGGCTCAGTTTCGCACATGCAAACAACAGTTATTCTTCTCACCTTTGTTCAAGTTGAACACTTTGAATGGATCAGCTTCGCCTTGCTTATTCTCATAGATCGACTTGAGTTCCTTCAGCTACACAGACTGTTACGAAGAGGTCTGGTAGATAAGGCGAAATACGACACCTTGTCGATAATGTACTGATTTGGGTTGGCTGACGTGATTTCATGGGGTTTCTCGAGGCAGGCAAACCCTTTTGCAGGAGCCTTGTCGAGGTCCAGCTGAGAGGTCCCTGCGACAGGTGACTCATCCATACTCTGGTCAGAGATGTCCAGAGAATCTCCCTCCTGTACAAGCTGAGCGGCGGCTTCGTCGTATAAATCCTCTAATGGATCCTTGACTGGCTGCGAAAGAGACTCAATCGGTTCGGACTCGTCTTCGTCGGACGGAAGGAGGGTTAACTGTCCTTTATGCAGTTTGCTGAGCTTCAGTTGCTTGACGTCGTGCTTTTTCGGAGTTTCCTCCAAGTCGCTGCTTGCATTGTCCCTCGATCTGGCACAGGTCAAGTTTCTGTCTTGGAACGTAGGTAAACTAAGAATACCTCCTCCGACCTGTGGACGAACTCGGCTCGGAGGATGTTGGCTGTGATTTGGAAGGCTTTGCCTTCTTTTCAATAGGCTTTCGATCTTGGTGAAGTATAGGATGCATCGTAGATCGCGGTATTTCTGGTCCGTCCGCCTCGTGGGAGGTCAGCACAAGAATAAGATATGTGAGTGATCGTACCTGTTGACAGTCTACCATATAATCCCACAGGACGATCTTGACGTCCGCAGGTACATTGGTCAGCCGACTGAGTCCCACAGCTTTGGCGGCAGATCTGTTATCAACTGCCGACTTCGTTGTGGCAATCATGGTGACGTCAGGCCCGTATTTGTCAGTAACATTGCCGCCCAACCGACGGACCTACTTTTGGATTAGGGCAGGTCTCTCAAGGCGCGAGAAACACGTACCACTATAAGACGTTCTCTCTCAACGCTGTGCTTACCAACATCTGACACAGCAAGGAATACCGTCTCGTTTTGTAGGGCCTGACAGGGAAACGGCTGCCCGTGCACCAATGGATCATAGTGATCTTGTATCCAGACCGCATACTCCTTTAACGGCAATTCGAAGTTCTCGTTTTTCTTTGGCACAGTGGCGCGTCGTCTTGCCTTCGATCTATCTGTTGTACTGCTTCCGTGATCAGAGACAGCTGTTTTGCTTGTGCTTGTGGTAGTGGCATCGGAGCGGGCAGAAGTGGTCATCGAGCGGAAAGAGACGCGTGAATGTTGATCAAACTTGCTCCGTGACACCGCCGGTGTGAGACTTGATACCCGACTCACATCAAGGTTGCCTGCATGAGGGTATGACATTCCCGTGAGGTCGATAGACGTGGCAAATGCACTGTTGCCTCTTGCAATTGGTTTCCATTCTGCGTTCGGCATGGTGGGGAAGGGGTTGCGATCTATTGATTGACCATCTTTCGAGGACGACGGTTTCGCAATCGTGGACGAGGCAATGGAAGCCCTACTATGGGATAGCGTACTGACGGCGTCCGACACTTGCTTATCGGAGGAGGCTTGATGCTCAGTGCTGTTTCTGCGCGCCTCCAGAAGGAAGTGGGTCATCCCATCGTCAGTATCTTCGCTGTCCGGTATACTTGGTATTATATCAGATTCTAGATCTCTAAAGTGAGGAAGTTGCCTAGTGGGTTTCTGATTAGGTCCTACGCAGAAAGAAGGCATCCAGTTCGTCTTGGGACGGAAAGAGCGGAACGCGGGAAGCAGCGGCATGATCACTGTTCATGGAGAGAGGAGAATGAAGCTATAGACAGTGGTCGATATGTACAAAGCAGACAAGTTCAAGGTGGTCGTCACAAATATGTGGCGATTTCGCTGGTCTCCATATTGTAGCCTCTGGAATATATCCGCGACCTGTGTCTCTCCTGGATCATGATTGTTGCCGTCAGAAAAGCGCGCGCGGCGAACGTGACCAAGTGACTGTGCCAGATAGTGGCTGTGTTTTGGATGGGGATTCGGAAGTAAAGTCGCCAGGCCGAGCTCAATTTTCCTTCTCCGGAGCAGCGTTAGGTTGCCCTTCTGAAGCTGTAAAAAGGGTTTTTGGGAAAATACAAAAGTTAGGGGTCCTGATATATCAACCAAATTCAGAACTACATAAATGGTGAAGAAAAAGTAATGAGCACACAGTACATGAGAGTGCTATTTTCTTTCTTTCTTTCCCTATTATTGTGATGTTTCTGTCATATTTTATCAACCTACTACTTGCAGGACCCCAAATTTGCTCTATTGGCATAGGTGTCCTATTTTGGCTTCAGAAGCACGAATGTGTCCTTAATGCCGTTGGGCCCTGAGGGCCATTCTGGCGACTTTGCCTCCGAATTGGGGTCATCGGAGGAATTAACTTCGACGCGTTTTTTTAATAGAACCTCTTGCGACTTCCATTTCACGAACTTGAGCTTGCAATATTTGAGCCCATTTCAATCGACTATACATACGGGACGTAACTTCATCTCTCATTACTAACATTATCAGTCGCCCATAATTATCATATCACAAGGAAAAACCAAATGAGAAGTGTCAACCAACTGCAGCTCATGCTGAATTGTCAATGTGTGCTGTCTCCGGCTTGGGGGCCTCCGTCATCTCTGGTTGCCGCACGACGGCACCTTTCTCGGGATCGGTCCTCTTCATATCAGCTGCGTACTCCAACCCGGCACGCTCGATCTCCTTGTTACGATCTTCAGCCTTCACGGAGCCGAATATAATATCCATCTCTTCGAGAGACTTGCCCTTAGTCTCTGGGATGAAGCTGGAGCGTAGATTGTAAGCAAAACCTTTCGTCGATATTTCCTTTAGATCGACTTACTATGCAAAGGTAGCCATGCCGCCAATGTTAATTGCACCAAAGGTAATGAAGACCTTGCCCCCAAGAGCGGTCTCCATATCCAGAGCAATCCTGGAGATTGTGAAGTTGAACAACCATTGGCTCATGCCGGACCAGGCCATTCCGATATGACGAGTACGGTTGGAGAAGATCTCCGAACAATACAAGAACGGAAGCGGTCCGATACCCCAGGAGTAAGCGACACAGAACAGGTAGATCATGGCCGCCATAGCTTGGGAGTAACCAGAAGGGTTGGGCGAATTGGGATTGGGAGGATGGGTCAAATAAATTGCTCCGACGATCATGAACGTGATGCCCATACCCCAGGCGGAGCCAAAAAGCGCCCAGCGACGACCGAATCGATCGACACCAAAGGCGATGAAGAGAGCAGTAGCCACCAGCTTGACGATACCATAAACACCAGATGCGAGGAGAGCTGGGGTCTGGCCGACGTAACCGATCTGAGGCAGCGAGTGAGATAAAATATTAACATTAAGCATAATATCACTTACAGACTTGAACAGTTGCGGGCCATAGTAGCCAACGATGTTCTGTCCTGAGAACTGCTGGAGAAGCATGAACACGAAGGCAATGATGTATCGTGGCCAATTGCCCTTTCCGAAAACTGCTTCTCGGAAAGTCAAGCCTGCGCGGACCCCTTTCTCTTCAAGGACCGTAGCTTCGGTTTCGGCGAACTCTTCCTTCACCTCGTCATCGAGTGGTGAAGCACGTCGGTACCAACAGAGCGTATCCAGAGCCTCCTGTCTGCGTCCCTTCAGCGCAAGGAAACGGGGCGTGTCTCTGCAGAAGAGCAGGAAGAGAGCCATGAGGCCTGCTGGAAGAATCTGAACACCGAAGGGAATCCGCCAAACCTGGGGCGAGTTGGGGGGTGAGTGAATAGAGACACCATCTGAACATCGAGAGGTGAACTTGCTGCCTTGGTATCAATTCTGTCACTTACAGTTCACCCAGTACGAGAGCAAAACACCAGCGGCCACCCAAACTTGGAAAAGTCCAGTGATCTTGCCACGGATGTTCTTGGGAGCAATTTCGGTAGCGTATGTTGGGCCCACAGAAGAGATGGCGCCAATACCCAGGCCGCTGATGACACGTCCCGAGTAAATATACGACAATCCACGAACGTTCTGACTTTCTGCCACCGTGGTGAGAATGGCGCCGAGGATGAATACCAGCGAACATATGATCAACGTCCACCTACGGCCAATCCAACCTACAAATACCGTGAGTTGTGACATTTATGTTCGAAATGATGAGCTCACCGGACAGTGGGGCAGAGCCGAGCGCGCCAAAGAAGGCGCCCGCTTGCAGTACAGAAACGATGTTCGAAGAAAGGTCATTTGCGTTTCCGGCGTCCAAACCAAACACCTGTTGGAAGTAGGGATTACTGACAACGCCGCCAGCAATACCAGTATCATAACCATAACTGAAGGTGCTCATGAGATCACCAAAAATTTCAGGAATGCAAGAAAATTCTCACACAATCAAGCCCTACAAAGTCGATCCGATATGTAAGCTTCTGAGGTTCAAGCTCGCTGAATGACACTTACGAGGAATGCAGCAGAGGATGCAGCTCGAAGAAGAGGTGCTCGTCAGCATACGCCGCTTGACCTCCTAAACTCTTGCTCACCATATACTCGAATGTTGCGTAACACTGCGCGTCCCGTCGGTATATGAGATTCATCAACCATGGATACCAATGTTCAGAGGGGAAAGTGATTTCAGAATCGGTGCGAAAGAACCACTTGCTAAGTATGCGGGGCGGAGATTGCTCATCTCACCTCTTAATTTAAGCGAACACCTTCCTCAAGGGCGGCATCGGCAGAGAGGCGAAACGCGCATACGACCGGGGTTGGCGAATCACGGGCCGGCCGGGAAGCGCGCACCGGTGGGCGGACGCTATTGCCAAACGGACCACTACCTTGTTCCGCATCACGGCACCAACCATAATTGGCACAGCGTGGAGTATCTTTAATTCATTTTCTCCTTTTTGGCTGACTCAGAGGCGTCGATTTGTTTTCCCTTCGCCGCCCGACTCCGAGAAAATCAGTGTGGTGGAAAGTCAAACCCCGCCTCCCGCCCTCTCGGTGCGGAGCTCTTGTGCGGGGTTCGAAGTGAGGGACCCGGTGACGCTTTTAGGGCTCCATGGGAAGGGTATCCCCACACTGCCAAAAATGGGAGATCGGAGCTTCTTTCAGGGTCTTGATTCTGCGAAATCTCCAAGCCTCATCTGGGAAGTCAAGTGCGCTGATGTAGCCAGATATCCTCATACTACCAAGCGCTTCTAGGCTTATGGTGCCGCGACTCGAATTTGTATACCAGAATTCAGGAACGCTAGCTATTATATCCATGTCATGTGTCATGTCTCGTGATCAACCGGCTCGGAACTACACCGCTTAAGACTTCTCAATGTATGCAGTGTCCTCCTTCGGAGCCTCTATGGCAGGCGCTGCAGATCCCTGGGTCGGAGCAAACCCAGCCTTGTGTTCCTTGTGGGCCATCTCAATATCGGTCGCCTTCATGTCAGCAGCGATCTCGATCTCGGCACGTTGAATGTCGGCGTTGCGCTCCTCAGCCTTAATAGAGCCGAAGATTACGTCCATCTCCTCGAGTGTGCGGCCCTTAGTCTCCGGAAGGAAGCTGAAAAAGACACCGAATCAGTCCAGCTCACGTGTGGACGTTCATATTACTTACTAGGCCAGAACAGCCAAGCCGAAGATGTTGATTATACCAAAGCAAATAAAGGTCTTCCCACCCAGGCCAGTCTCGATATTGAGTGCCGTCCTGGAGATTGTGAAATTCCAGATCCACTGGTTCATGCCAGCCCAGCCGAGGCCAAGGTGACGAACACGGTTGGAGAAAATTTCGGAGCAGTAAACAAAAGGTAGGGCGCCGGTACCCATGGCGTACGAGAAGCAGTAGAGATAGATGAAGCCGGCCATCGCGCGGGAAGCGGGAGACGGGGTGGTTCCATTCGGGTCGGGTGGGTGCGTGAGATAGAGGGCGCCGACAATGATGAAGCAGATGCCCATGCCCAAAGCAGAGCAGAAGAGCGACCAGCGACGACCAAACTTGTCCACGACCCACCAGACAAAGATAAAGCTGGCAACGAGCTTGACGACTCCATAAACACCGGTGGCGAGTAGAGCAGGTGTCTGACCAACATAACCGATCTGTGCATTCCAGTCAGGGGCAGAAACGCGGCAAATGGGGCTCTACTCACAGCCTTGAAGAGCTGAGGACCGTAGTAGTTAACCAAATTCTGACCGGAGAATTGCTGGAACAGCATAATCAAGAATGTGATCAGGAAACGAGGCCAGTTCCCCTTTCCGAATATTGCTTCGCGCATTGTGAGGCCGGAACGGGCCTCCCGTTCCTCCAAGATGGTGGCCTCAATCTCGGCAATCTCGCCTTTGACCTCTTCGTCGTACGGACTCGCGCGGCGATACCAACAGAGCACATCAATGGCCTCCTGGGTACGACCCTTGAGGGCAAGGAAACGGGGAGATTCCTTGCAGAACAGCAGTGTGATGAACATCAGGCCCGCTGGAAGGATCTGAACACCAAATGGAATTTGCCAGATGGCAGCGGAATTGGGAGGAGAATGGATAGCAACACCGTCTAACAAGAAAGCCATTTTAGGGACAATCCCACGATAGAAGAGTACACTTACAGTTCACCCAGTAAGAGAGGAGCACGCCAGTAGCAACGTTGACCATGAAAAGACCGACGACACGACCACGAATTTCTCTAGGGGAGATCTCCGCGGCGTACAACGGACCGATGGATGACATGGCGCCAACGCCCAAGCCGCAAATGACGCGACCAGCGTAGATATAGCTGAGACCACGTGTGTATTGATCTTTCGCCACCGTAGCGAGGATGGCACCGACAATGAAGATGACCGAGCTGCCGACTAGAGTCCACTTACGTCCAACCCAGCCTGTTGAAGAGTGAACTTAGATCCAGGCAGGGTCGGTTGAGCGAAATCAACATACCTGCTGTGAAACCAGAAATGAGCGAACCAAAGAAACACCCAGCCTGCAGCACCGAGACTACGTTGGATGACAGGTCGTTGGCATTGGCAGTGTTCAAGCCAAATTGGGTTTGGAACCATGCATTGCTGACTACACCGCCGGCGATACCAGTGTCGTACCCATCACTGAACAGGACATTTAGCGACATTCTCAGCCGAAAGCACGAGTTCCTTACAGAATCAATCCCTGCAGGGGTGATCAACGATCATCAATTGAATTTCAAGACGATAGACTCACAAGGAAAGCAGACGAGGCGACAGCTGCCAAACAGGACAATCATGAGCCTACCAAAGAAGCGACACAAGAAAGTCATCCCATACCGTAAACCCGAATGTCGCGAAGAAGACGACGGCGCGTGGGGATATGTGCTTGTTCCTCCATTGTTGTGTAAATACGTGAAGAAAGAGACAACCAATGATGAAGCGCGAGGATGGGAGAGAAGCACTCGCTGTTGTGCGAAGAACCAGCAGTACCTGGATGAAATACGAAAAGATAGAGTGGTCAATATCCCAACGGCTTTGGCGGCCCGGCCGGATCGCGGGAAGACCGGCGCGGGCGAGCTGCCGTCCATCGGCAAAGAGGAGAGACTTTTAAAACCAGTTAGCGTTGTTTTGATGAAGGCGGTGGTGTGGACAAAAAAGGAAGCGCGCTGACTGCCCCGCGCTTCGTAATAGGGATAGACATTTAAATTAACCCACGCGGAGGGATATTCGGTGTGTGGGGTGGAGGTGGAGGGGGCTGGGGGCCATTAAAATAACCGAGCATGTCGCAGCGGTGCCCCGCGGTCGGAACTCGTGCTGAATGAGCCGAGTGGCGAATGTTGGCTCCACGAGATCCGCCATATATATGCACCCTGGCTTGGTGCAAGCGTGTTTCAAGGTTGTCTCGTATGCAGTACCCGATCGAACGAGGCTGCAGGTCGTCAGGGGCGGACCTCCCATGCTGATCCATCAGCCTTCCAGGGGATATCAGAAAGACTTCTGAAGCGGGGTTTACCGAGAACGTGCGGAGAGGGAAGGGACAAGCCTGTGTGGCGACGTAGGACAGCAGGAATTTATTGGCACGCAATTATTACTTTGTTACTCGAGCCTTCTGGACCAAGCTAGACCATAGGCAGGATCCGTGCAACGGGTTACGTCGACAACAAATCTGAAGCACGCGACCACGATAGGGACGCGGGGGATAAGCTCGGAACCGCATTCCTGATATCTTCTTCGCAGGAAAAGCTACCGGCGAGAGCTTAATACAGTTTCCTCCTCGGAGCGACAAAGCTCCTTGAGAAGGTGAGCATCTGCCTCCATACAAAGACGCCACGATACGGCAGTATTGCGGGCACCAGACAGTCAAGTTGTTCCACTGCAGAGTCATCGATCGGTTGGATGAGCGTGATAACTTTGGCTTGAAGATCACTCACATTGCAAGAAGCAGGGTTAATCGGGCTGCCTGCAGAGTTCAAGCGAATGGCATGTGTCGGCAGCTTCTTTCACTTTCTCGAGAACACCGCTGTCCCGGTGCTCCTTCTTCCAACTGCTCGCTCCAAGCGCGGGGTAATTCTAGCAGGCGTCCAAGTGCATTTCACGCATCGTCTTAGAATGTGACGTCAAACACAGACCATGAGCACAAAATGGTTGTGTCCGAGGACAAATTTGTCCGAAAAAACATCGCGATGGGAGAAGATGAAGAACGATGTGGCGATGCGGGCAGACCCTGGCCTAAACTTCTGGGAAGTGCGCCCCGTGTAACTGACCGGAGACGTGCCTCGATGCCGTCCTTGCCGACCGATTGCTTCCCAGAAAGGGAACGGATCTTTGCTGGCAGTTCTCTCTTGTCCAAGATGTTGATTATCTGATAACCAATGCGCGGCCACCTCACCGTCTACGAGCTTCCTTTGAGGGTCGTTGCGGACACCCGTGATCTTGGAGAGGTCAACTTTCGGCAGTACATGAAGCGGAAATACCACACATCCCTGTCAGCATGCTCATGAATTAGAGTATTGTGCATGGAGTAACCGTATGGTACGTTGACGTCAATGTTCGAGTCTTCGGACGCATGTTGTTGGTTAATGGTGCTCGTCAGCTGCCCGTGAAGCGGCACGTCCTGAGCTGTTCTTGGACGGGTGTTATATTGTCGGACCGGCCCCCGTCTCTGTGCTCATCCTACGTGCCGTTAAATAGACTACGGCACGCCTAAGAAGCATGGTTAACCCCTTATAAGTCCGAGGACGATGGCCCCGGGACACGTGCTGTGCTGGATGCTGAAAGCGTCCCCGATGCCTCGCCTCAACGCCCGCGTCAAGGGAAGGTTTTGCGATACACCAAGAAGCCCCCAACCCGCCTTCAGCTAAACTCGTCCAGCGGTTGGGTAGACACCGGCATCGACCTAGGTGTATCGACGCTGGCAGATTCCGGCTCGAGTCAAAGTCCGCGTTACGCCTCGGTGCTCAACTTGTACAAGTCAAGACGCGTTGAGTACCTCTCCTTCTTTCATCTGAAACATTCTGACACCAGGTGAGTAGTTCTTCTGTGCCTGCTATTACAGGCGGTGATTGCCGAAGATACGTTGTGCATATGTCTACTGCAAAGGAAGACTACCTGATAAAGCTATCTACGCGTGCTCTATGTGTCGAACGCGCAATACCTCCAGAGCGGGGGATACATATTAATGGCCAAGGAACGATATCCCAATGATGTGTCCCTCTTTCCATGTTTCCGCGCAACAACTTCCTGAAACTGGATGTCCAACATGATCTACGAACAACAAGCAGAAGGTGGCTCCGCGGAGTCTCTTACGACCATTGGCTCGGGGGAGGAGGGGAGATGGTACATGGAGCGCTATGGTAGACAGTTTCATGTCATGGATGCATTGTGGCCATACCCACACGACGACGACGAAATGGAGGTGAGTCCAATAGTTGTTGTGTGGGGATATGCGCTGACTAATTTCACAGAGACAAGTCCTTCAGCATGACTTACTGAGAAAGGTTGTCGGACACAATTTTGTCGGACCCGTCCCCATCATCCTGGCTAATACTCCCCAGAGACCGGTGAAGCGCGTGCTTGATGTGGGGAGGCGAGTCATACCATATGTATCGATGTGTACTAGTAGCCGCTGACCCCCGAAGCAGCGGAACGGGTCGCTGGTTGGTTTTTTTTTCGGCGAGTCCGGTGGCCCTGTCCGAGCTCACATATAAGGACAGGGTGCAGCAGATGGCAGAGATGTTCCCACACGAGTACCAAACCACTACTGCTTCAGGCAGAAATCTTGCGGCGGAAGCCCCGGCCTTCTTCCAGTGGTTCGAGACGATCCGTATTTTTATAAGGACTCGGCTGGGCCTGGACATGAACACACCTCAACGCCTCCCGCAAATCCTGCATGAGAAGGGGTTCAGGAGCATCAATACGAGGGCACACACCATTCCAATAGGGCCTTGGGCAGCTGATCCCGTCGGCAAGCAGGTGCGTGCTGGGAAGTGGTTCGAGTTTTGGGACTGAATCATCCCGTTAGCTTGGCGAAATGAATTGCCACGTGTGGCTCGAGTTTTTGAACACGACGCGGCCAATGCTGATGGAGGTACGGAAGAACGAGCAACAGGTTGACAGGCTTATTGCGGGCGTGCGGACCCTGCTCGAAGAGCTGCCGCAGGGCGTCCGTCTGCTATCCCGATATCATACCATCTGGGCTCTTCGTGGGCAGTCGCGGCTGGTGAACGAGAAAGAATTGTAAGAATTGGTCAGGAACAGGATGCTGTGTCGGAGGCGTGGTTGGGGACTGCGCAATATGGGCGCCTATTGTTGTATCTATATCGGTCCTGCTTATGTAGCGCTTTGAAACAACTACATCTGAGTTGTGCGGGTGATCGACTAGACGAGTGAGTTGATCGCCGTGCAAAATGATACGAGCACAGAAGGAATGCTCATGAAACTTGGGAGGGTCATGTGGATGCAGCAAGAGGAACAGAAAGGGGACGGAAGAGCGGAATAATAACCTTCTCAGCGGCGGAGACGGGTGCAAGCGCAAGGGATTAATGGGTGATATGACGGGCTCGCGTGACGTGTGTTAGCACAGCCCCTGCCGAGATGAGCGGCGAATGAGAATGCGCTGACGTCGACACTCCTCATTCCTACTGGAAAGCACACAGGGGGCGCCCCTTCCCCGCGCGCTCAGACTCTTTCAGGACCGTGTGCGCACCGTCTAACCTACTTAGGCTTCCTCCTTCCTTTCTCTCTGACGACTTACGCGTACCTCCTCTCTCCATCCCTCCCTCCCGCATATATCCCCCTGATCCGTCATCTTTCACTCCCCAACCATCATCTTTCACCTCCAAACCTAACATTGACACATGAGAATGGCGCCTCAAATGGGTTCCTTCGAGTGCGGCACCACCTCGCCTGGCGAGACAGCCCCAAGGGTCGGATATGCCACCCCTAAGGGGCTTGTCAGCCGTCCAGGACCAGATATCGACACCGTCTACGATATCCTGCAGTACACGGCAAAGCGACATGGTGACCGGGACGCTATCGGCTACCGCGAGATCCTGAACATCATCGAGGAGGAGAAGGAGGTCAGGAAGATGGTCGATGGTAAGGAGCACATCGAAAAGAAGAAGTGGTTGTATTGGCAAATGAGCGAGTTCAAATATTGGACGTATGTCGAGTTCAGAGACAAGGTCCTGCGCGTCGCCAGTGGGCTCCGAGAGATGGGCATGGAACCAGGCAACGTGTTCAACATCTACGCTGATACATCGTGGGTTTTCCCAAGCTCTTCATAACGACTCTTTTTGATCAATCCGAATTAGGCACATATGGCAGCTTATGTCACATGGTGGGTACCTGTTTCCCATACATCCCAGGGTTCAGGGGTTTGATCGATTGTGGCATCATAGCTTGTGCAGCTAATGCAATGATCGTCGCCACCGCATATGCCACGCTTGGTGAGAGCGGACTTCAGCACTCCCTGGAGGAGCCCGAGGTCGCAGGCGTTTTTACCAATGCCGACCTACTGGGGACGTTGCTCAAGGTGGTCGATAAGACGCCAACGGTCAAGATCATCGTCTATGATGGCAAGCCGAAAGCCGACATACTCGAGAAGCTGAAGAAGATCAGGAACGGAGAGATAAGGCTGATTCATATCGATGATCTGGAGAAGCTTGGGGCGGAGCACCCGCACGAACCCACTCCGCCGAAGTTCGAGGGCACAGCTTGCATTATGTACACTTCTGGAACCACAGGTCCACCGAAGGGTGTGGTGATCACCCACTCGAACTTGGTCGCTACAGGTATGTGAATTGATGCGCATATATTTGGTCATTTTGAGGCAGCTTCGTATAGTCGGCTCAATTTTCACGCTCCTTGGCAAGTGGATCCAACAAACCGACTGCTTCCTTGCTTTCCTCCCTCTCGCACACATCCTCGAGTACGTGGTCGAACTGGGTATGTTCTATGTCGGCATGCCGATTGGTTATGGGCGCGTGAAGACGCTGACGGATGCGTCCGTGCGCAATTGCCTGGGCGACCTGCGCGCTTTCAGGCCCACGATCATGGTTGGCGTACCCGCTGTCTGGGAGACAATTCGCAAGGGTATCGTCGGCAAGGTGAACCAGGGAGGCACCATGAAGAAGAACATCTTCCACGGTGCCCTCAGCGTGAAGAAATTTGCGACGAATAACAAGCTCCCCATTGTTGCGAATCTCACGGACACGGTTGTGTTCAACCAGGTGAGGGAGCAGACAGGTGGCAGGCTGCGCCTGACTCTGTCTGGCGGTGCCGCATTATCCAAGGAGACCCAGGAATTCCTCACCATGGCTCTCGTTACTATCCTATCTGGTACGTCTCTCCAGATGAAGTCTGGATGTGGCTCATGTATGCGCAGGATACGGTCTGACCGAGTCCTGCGGTATGTCCTGCATTCTACCACCCGACTTCATGCAGTATGGCCCTGTTGGTGTCCCTGTGCCAAGCATGGAGGTCAAGCTCGTGGACGTGGAGGATGCTGGATACAGAGCAACCAACAACCCGCCACAAGGCGAGATCTGGATCCGCGGGAACTCGCTCTGCAAGGCAATTATCTGTTCCGGACGAATCATTTACTGTTGCTGATGCCTTTCAGGGGTACTTCAAACGCCCTGACCTGAACGAGGAGGCATTCACGCCAGATGGCTGGTTCAAGACTGGTGATGTCGGCCAGTGGGAGAAAGACGGCACGATGAGCATTATCGACCGAAAGAAGAACCTCGTTAAACTGTCGGGCGGTGAGTATATCGCGCTCGAGCGACTCGAGTCGATCTACAAGTCGTGCAACCTCGTGAACAACATTTGCGTGTACGCCGATCCAGACGCGTCCAAGCCTATGGCAGTCATCCATCCGCACGAGAGCAACCTGCGGCATGCGACGGGTAGCGAAGCGCACTTGTCCGAGATGTGCGCGGACAAGAAGGTCGCTGAGCTCATCCTGAAGGAATGCAATGCTGTGGGTAAGAAAGCGGGACTGAAGGGCATGGAAACCCTTCAAGCAGTCGTGCTCACTTCTGACGAGTGGACGCCCGAGAATGGCCTTGTGACAGCCGCACAAAAGCTTCAGCGGAGGAAGATCTCGGACCGGTATATGGATGAGATCAAGGTTCGTCCCTTTTCATGCTGTTAACATAGACCACTTTGCTGACGTGGCGGCCGTGCCCATGTGCAGGAGGTCTACATCATCGACAGGGATTAGGTTCCCATCCGCTCGGTTCTCCCATGCCCTCTCTTTCACCCTCAATTCTCCTCGGTATGAACACACTCTGCCAGTTGGCTAACTGTCCTCGCAATTCGCGAGGCTTCCTTTTCCACTCACACTCTCACACTCTCGACATGCTTCTTTCCTGCTGACACCCCACTGCGGATAGGACAGGCCCCTTGCTGTTATCGCCTTGCAACAACCCCATTCCGTAGTAATCATATCTGTACAACACTAAAGCGATTCCCTCTTTCGCTTTCCCTACTAGAGTGTCAATAATCCAACAATGAAAACCCAACCGTTGTTGACATGCTTAGGGTAAAGTCGACGCTGATTGGTGCGGAGACGAAAGCTTCCGTGCGTCTATGTCATTGCTCCGGCATCCTCCGCAACTTGATTCCCTTTGATTTGTCCACCCAAGGACGCAACATACTCCGTTCCTCCGCCCTCGCCTTCTCCCCCCCTTTAGCCCGTCACAGAGCGATGCTCGTCCAACGACGGGCCCTCGCCGCCGCCATCCGCGCCCACTCCTCACGGACGTACGCAACCGCCCCATCAGGTCCAACCGTCTTCGCCCAAGACAACGGTCAACCAACTTCTTCCATTACCGTCCTCGTCAAGGCAGGCAGTCGTTTCGAGCCTGAGGGTCATGCTGGGATCGCTCATGTGCTCAAGCATTTTAGCTTCAAGGTGCGCCATATCGTCACAGCTAAAATTGAGAAGTACTAACCGTTGAGGACGTCTGATAGAGCTCGAAGGAGAGGTCGGCGTTGCGCACCGTACGAGAGGCCGAGCTGTACGGGGGTATCCTATCCGCTACTCTGACACGGGAGTACCTTGCCCTGACGGCAGACTTTTTGCGTGGGGATGAGTGCGTATATGCGTCTTATCTCACTCCAACATCGACTTGATTTGCATTCCCTAGGGGCTTCTTCCTCCCCCTTCTCGCATCCTCCGTCGTCTCCCCAAAGTTTGTCAACCATGAACTCCACGAGCTTGTCTGGCCTAGCGTCATGACGGAGACCGCAAACGCGATTGTAAGCGGAGAGTACACGGCGCTCGAGCTGGCACATGCGCTCGCCTTCCGCTCCGGATTGGGTCACGCCCTGCTCAACCCGCCCCACGCGCATGCGCCTTCCATCGAAGCTGTGAGGGACTATGCGAGCAAGGCGTTCACCACGTCCAACGTTGTTATCGTTGGTACCGGTCTCACCCAAGAGAAATTGGAGACGCTTGCCAGCCACCACTTCCCCCTGTCGAGCGGAACGAGCCTCACCTCGCCTGCAACCAAGTACTACGGCGGTTCGACCGTGTCGCCTTCGCTCCACCCCACCCTTTTTGTCGGGTATGGTATCGCAGGTGCTCCCAGTGCTGGTCTCTCCACCCTCGCTGCACACCTCGCCGTCAAGCCCCATCTGCCGTGGTCTGACGGGCTGTCTCCTCTCTCTTCTCTTCCAAAGTCCGTCAGCACCGAATCCGTCCTGATCCCGTACAGCGACGCAACCCTGTTCGGCGTGCTTATCAGTGCCAAGGACAGTGCCGGTCTCAGGCAGGGTGGTGAGGCCGTCGTCAAGGCGCTTAAGGAAGCTGCTTCTGGTGGGCTGAGCCAGGAGCTGGCTGGCCGCGCGAAGGCGCGTGCAAAGTTCGCTGCTGCGAGCCTCGAGGAAGGCAAGGCTGGTGTGCTCGCCAAGGGTGCCGCTCAGCTGGAGGGCAAGGCCTGGACCAACCTAGTGGACCAAGTCGAGAAGCTGGATGTGAAGGCGTTGGGCAAGGTGAGTTCTTCGATCACATGGTGACTATTGTTCGCTAACCTGTTATCAGTTTACCACTGACCTGATGAAGACCAAGCCCACCGTTGTGGCACTTGGTGATATCAACACGCTTCCACATGCCGACGAGATTGGCTTGTAATCGCTGACGTGTCTCCGGAGAGGCGTAAAGCTAAATATTACATAGTACCTTCTACGCAGCCGCCCTAAACGCCTTCTTACCTTTATTCACAACCCAAAAGAGGCTGTTTCTTTTCGCCTGCCTTGTACCTAAACGCGAAATGAGAAGCTATTCACAGCTGCTTGATATGTGTGCATGGTCTCCTCTCAATTGTGAGGCATGCATTGGATTCAACTGCTCTCAGAAATGTGCTCACCCCCGCCGGAGTGCGCCCGGAGCCGAGCGGAAGCTTAACCGTAATTGGGATCTGGGCTGATCTTGGTTGAAAACGGTTTTTCTAGCGCTCGAACACATCCCAGAGTTGGCCGTTGCTTTCCGGAATACTTATATAGTGGTAACTTTTCTAGCGCATGCAGTCTTCACAATGGCGGGACCGAGGAACTGAAGCTACTTTAGAATCCGCTTCATCCCGTAAGCTTCTTCCCCTTAGACGGGCGGCCACGTTCCTCGTGTAAGGCGCCGAACCAGTTGGCTCAGTCCGATTACCAGAAGAAAATACCCAGGATGCCTGCTTAGGGGTACACTCGAGCAACTTCGACTGTCGGGAAATGCTGCTTAGCAACCACGGCCCGTGGCCTGTTTTGTTCTGTATCCGAACGACCTTATTGTGAGAGGGACCCCTTACAAGCCGGTCTTCTATCATGATGAAGAAGTGGAATATACACCCCTAATATGACAAGGAAGGTGTATGAGGGTTGATTCCCAGAATTTCTCACAACAGCGATTCGGTGATTCTGTGCCACATGCTCACTTTTACCACTTGTGCAGAGTAAATACCCGCCGATCGCCGTGGCGGACCCCTGATTGATGGTCTGCGCTAGAGCCTGGAGGTTACATGATACAATTATGCATACCAGTGGATCAAGTACGGCTTTTGGGGCCCGAATTCCGTAAGTGTGGTATCACATCCGTCGAAATCGCCGAATCGCCACTAACTTTCTCCAATCAATAACGACTCCATTGCTCCCACTATCTGGGCCAACCTGCTGGACGACGTCGGGAGCCCCGAGGACATCCTCCACCGCCATTCAGCCCGCCTCGTGCCCCGACGTTAGCCGATCTTGTGGTGACTGTTTTCTGACTGTGCCAGTAAAATTTTTGGGGCGGGCCGCCCGAGGGTCAGCAGGTCGTGCGTCGGGAACCCCTCGTTATCTCTGAACCCCCCCGTCTGATCAGAGATTCCAATATGCCACAGTCACAGGCAGAACCGAGGCAATTGACCGCCCACCAACGACATGCACGCCACGCCACACCACCCAGACCCCGGCTTGCTTGATTCTCTCACCAGATAGGGGCTGCTTCGAAGCATAGCATCAACAAGAGAATATCTGAACCGCACGAAGCATGTCTTAGTGCGAGCACTCTTTTATTCTGTTTGTCTCAGATTGTCCCAGCCATACGCCAGCTGGGGACGGAAGAGGCGCTCAACCCACACGTGCTAGCAACGCACGCACACCCAAGCGACTGCATTCATCTCCTAACATCTCGAATGCACAAATCCATCATTAGAGGCTCAATGACAGTGAGCTGCGGTATAATTTTGTGTATGGCTAAGACATTCTTACATATTCGGCAGATCGTGTTTGAACGCAAGAAAGCATATTCAATAGCAGCATCTACAAGCCGTCGCGCTGTTCCGGCATGTCGACGGCGTGATTTTACATGGGCCATCGGAGGCCAACCCTAGAAGACGAGAAGCGAAGGAGAGATCAGAGGCTGGTTTCCGGTGTCATCTGGTGCGCCCGCGTCAGTTTAATCACCTTTTCCACAACTGATACGTACCTGTGGGTAATGCATGTTCCACATCGGCTGCATGTACGTTCTATGGTGTCCCAATCCAAGAAGATCTCCGACGACGGCACACAGTGGCGGAAGCGACACCTGTTTCGCTCTCATTACCGGCCAGTGCAGGGGTGGGAGTTGAGGGTATTGCGAGGAATGATGTGCCCAGGTCACAGGCTCGCCGTAATGAGAATGGTGCACCTTGGAGAACGGATCCGGCGTGGGAAGACAGGGGAATGGAGTCACGGGAGACAACGAGGAATACGCCGACGCGGGCGTCATAGACGGGCATAATGAAGGGGTGGGAGTGCCAGGAGTGGTCGAGGCAGAGAGACGTTGACGACGGGACCGCTTGACTCGCCCCGTCTTCGCCAGAGCCACATCGTCCTTGAATTGATACTTGGCCACTGAAAGGTCTTCTGGGATGTAAATAGTCGATAGTGATGGATGTTGTGCCAAATTCCTAAGCTCTTCCTTGCGTCTTGGGTCAACGAAGCAAATGACGGACAGGGTGCGGATGTGGTCTGCGGAGTCGGAATGTTTCGTCGTAACCGTCACCGTCCGCTTATGTAGCCCGCCTGGTAGAGGTTGAACACCCGGACGCAGGTATCTGTTCTCATTGATTGGGTGCCTAATCCTGATATCAGAGCGAGGAAAAGGACATGTAAAGATTAATTGGTCACTTGTTGACTCCCTTCCCATAAGAATTGATTTTCTCCACGGGCACTGCCTCGCGGTAGACAAGCCAGAGATTCCTCTCTTGCTGATTGTCCATCCATTTTCGACAATCAGTCCAACGCCTCAAGCAATCGCGTTGCTCGAATACGAATACGTTTCCGTGCTGGATGAGCGGGCGATACACTTCGTCGTTGATTCGATGCTGGAGCACCGGGAACTCCTCAGGATAACGTTCGCAAGCTTCCAAAAGGAGGAGGATGTCATGAGGTGTTTCGAGGTAGAATCCGGAGGATGTGGGTTTGACGAAGACGGGAGAGGAAGGCTGGGCGCGACGTTCAACTCGTTTGACAGGCATGTTGCAAAGAGGGGAAGCCTCGGGGGGTCGAAAGGTAAGCAAGACACCAGAGGAGACTCCACCTGTTGGTAGAAGAGGGAGATGGAGGGGCGTATCGCGGGGAACTGTCAGTATATATGTGCATCCCCAGCGTGGCTCTGCGCCGAAACTCAATTTGCCCTTTGACGATTGATGACTCCTGCCCGTTTCTTCGGGTCAAGAATATGCACATCGAGCGGGAGCAAACCCGTAGAAGCGGGATGGCTTCGTTGTGCTGAGAGGATCCAGATCTTGAAGGAAGCAGACAGAAAGTAATTTAAAAAACATGATCCACCGTTACGAAGGTGGATTCGGCCGTGCAAACTCGTCCTTGGGAATGGAGCCTGGCCTCCCTTAGACGGAGGCTTTCGTTAAACGGGACGGCCCCCCGTAATGCCCGCGGTTAAGAAGGTTCGTCGACAGATTATAGATCGCGGGAGAGCCAGACCCACACAAAGGGTTACGCGGAACGGATGAATGTAAAATCTCAGGAACCACATGCCTTAAGCGTGGTCTATTCAAAACCATCGCCCCCCTACATGGTTCGTGTATAGCCCGATTATTATTATAAGGGCATTGCCTTCGAAAGTTGCAGGGGACCGAATAACAGCCTCTGTAAAACGTAGCAGCTTAGAACGTCATCGTTCGGCAGGAAGGCGCCTGATACCGGTCCAAAGATTGAATGCCGATCATCAAGCCTTGGAGATGATAACCACGTGGAAAAAAAAAAGCTCGGGTGAAAAGCCGTGTTTCAGAATGAGCCACCGCCGGAAGCCCGCAAGATCTGTTGATTCGGTGAAGAGGGTGTGCATTGAGTCAATCCATGCGCAGCAAGCAGATCTGCAGCTGGTCGTGTAGGAGAAAACTAGTCAGGGTGAAGTGGCAACGCTAATTTGATGGGACACACGATGCGGGAGATTCGGCGGACGCTTCGACGGACGCAAATCGGATAAAGTAATTTCGGCTCCGATTTTCCAGTCGTCTGGTGGCCGATCCTCACTCAAACCATGATCTAAAATGTGGCAAGAGCATATTTCGGGGAGATTGACATCAAGAGGATCCAACGATTCTGAGAAGGTGCGTGCTAAAAGTTTTGATGGCAGGTTTTTTCCCCAAGATAATGGGTACCGTATCAGGTGCGAGGATCTTCCCTCATTTTGGCTAGAAAAAAGCTTAATACACCTTGCCAGCAAATCTGTTGCAGCATGACCTGGGAATCAGAATAATATGAAACGAATTACAGACCCTTGCAATAACTGGTTGTCAGAGCCGTGTTTTGGGGTCCACACGTTTTCTCCACGGCGATTCCCGAACGACCATGCGCGTGATCAACCCGCGCGAGACCTAGAACAACGATAAGACCCGTTCCAACATGCCATCACACTCTTCTACCGAAAGTACCAGGAAAAGGATGTCTTTTGGGGTCCCGATTGGCTAATTTACCGGCACAGACTCGAAGGGGACAAGATTCGGTGCTGAAAACGGATTATCCAATTCTGGATGTTTTGCCCCCCATCCGGGGAGCACGAAATCCTGGAAGGAGAACAATAATAATATTGGTTTGCATGAGAATCTACTTTGAGGAAAACTTGTCTAAATTATGACTGGGAACTGTCTCCCAATGATGATCAAGGACGCAGCCGGGTAGCTTCCCCCAGGGATGCCACCCTTCCTCAGGCAAGTCGCGGCACTGGGTGCCCCTCTCTGACCACACCGTCTCTGTTTCCACTTGTCACAATCTTTGGAGCATTCCTCTCATTGCCCGCCCATCTCACATAACCCCTATCAGCCCGCCAGCTAGCCGAGCGCCTTATGACTGTTCAGAAGAAAGAAATGCCGCCCTTGGCGCCCCGCCCTCGTGTCGCATCATGATCTCCACCGCATGGAAGGAGGAGGGCGTCGGGTGATCTCAGACATGCCAGCGTGCTCGACGGTCAGGGCGGCCTCAACAGTCACCAAACAGTCACGGGCGGGTACCCCACTGCCCCGACGCCAGCGAAGCGCCTCCCGCCCTCGGTGTGCCCTTCCCACCCCCGTGATATATCAGAGCACCATTGAGGTAAATTCCAAGGAGGACAAATTACTTGACGAAACCTCTTTTCGATCGGCTTTGCTTCCTTCGAGCTGATCGTCGATTGTGCCGCCTAAACCCCACAACCTGCGCATTGTCTGTAAAGTCGTAGGGGTGCATCTCTGATTAATGGCCCCAAATTATTTCTACATAAGGTAAGAGGATTAAGGCGATACTGCTACTATGACTCTTTTTGGGGACATCCTCGGACACCGCTTGGCAAGACTGTCTCGGAAAACAAGGCAAGTGTCTCTGCCACCCAGACAACTCTCACGAACTAAAACTTTCAGGTAGGTCGCACATCAATTACCGCTCAAGGCATTGCTTGCGCGCTTGTGTCTCTCTGGGACTTTACTCGAACAGTGAATCGAAGAGGTTGGCCGCTTGGGTCTGGCCACCCTCAGATAGATGCCTGGGAGGGGAAGCTCAATCGGATTCTTGCCAGTGAGTGTGCACGTTTCAACAGCACAAGGCTTTATGTGATCACTTATACATCTCAAAGGCAACGAAGTCGTCCTCTTATTGTTACAATCACTGGATACCGCAGAACTGCACGAACCACCGCCAACTAATCTGTCACCTTTCCTCAACCTTCTACCTTGTCCCATGACGACTTTCACTCTGCTTCCTCCCCCACAGACTCCCCCACCCCATCTCTCGATATCCGACCCCTTGTACAGAGGTTGTCGCTTCCGGCAGAGGAGTCCGCAAAGGTGGCAGTGCGTTGCTTTTCAACCTCATGGCTTCGGAGGCTGTCATCGTTGTCCCGTCCAAACCGATTTGACGGATATTGGGAAGGGTGGGGCGTGCGGTTACCGGCGGAGTGACCTGCTCACTTGAGCGTGGCGAGGGCATTGGAGACGCCAACGACGCCGAGCCCGATGGTGCTCCATTGTGGCGGTTGTGCACGGAAGTCGGCTGAGGAGGTCGAGGAGTAACTTGAGTATCAGGTGAGTGTCGCTCTCCGCTCCATCTCTCATACTCGTGCCATGGAACTGACAGCTTTCGTAGGCCGGCCACGAAGGTCACGGGCCGCAATTCTTGCCTTCGAGTCGGATCCACATACCAAACGAGGCGGTAGGAGGTGGCGAACGTGCTGCCTCCTTGGATGAGATGTGCAGAGTAGGTCCATCGCTGCAGTTGTCCGAATCGATTATTCGACACTTCCTCATCTTCGTCGTCATCCATTTCAGTATCGACCGGACTACCCGGTAACTTGCTTTCTGTCCTATGGTTCCCATGAGTAGTCTGCAATATTAGTCGATAGAATGCTCACCGTTCGTCGATCCCCTTGATTCGCTTCATGATACCATCCAGTTGATCATACCGCAGAAAGGGCGGAAGACACCTTGAATTGGTCCACTTCTTGAAATCATGCCATCTCACCAGCCCGTCCGTCACCGCATAAAGGAACACACTGCCGTGCACAATCAACTTCTCGAATGCTGCTCTGTCGGTATCGTCCGGGGCCGGGCGGCGCATCACCAGCGGAAAACGCTCGGGGAACTGACGCGCAGCTTCGATGAGAAGGATGGCCTCATCCTCCGTGCGGATGTCCAGGAACTGGAAGGTGGGTCGGGGTTTGTACGTGATACGCTCGGAGGGCTCGGCGATGAGGAATTGGAAGTGTGGTCGTGTGCGATAGTCGTACGGCAAGATGTCTTCATCCCATCCTGGTCCTTCTGCTGACAACCGACCCTTTGGAGCCGCAGGTTCAAAGCACAACGTCGAATAATGCCTCCAAGGTATCTCCATGACATGCAGAGCCGGTATGGAGGACAGCGGGCGAAGTTCGTTCCTTCGAGTCGGGAGGACATACCATACCAACCGATACTGAACCGTCGACTCACGATCGTTGAGGTCGGGGGTGAATGAAATTGTGTAAGTCCACTTGACTAGGCCTGACTGATATCCCTGCGCATCGTCTTCTTTACGCTTTTTTGGTGGCCTGTACTTCATTCAGACATCCAACGCTGGTTGCTCCAATGAACACATACAAAACACCCTTGCCTTCTATCGTGGCCGTCGTGCGACCAGCACCTTCAAAGTACCGAAAGAAAGGCCGGTACTGCCGGCTCTTTCCCCACCGTTTACAGTCGCTCCAACGCACCAATCCGTTTTCTGCGGACGGCACGAACACAAATGCGTTTCCGTGACAGATCACACGTTCTAGTTCTTCTTTGCTGAGCTCAGATTGGCCTGGTCTCCGGATTACCAATGGGAATACGTCGGGGAATTGGCGGGCAGCCTCGATCAGAGCAATCGCGTGTCGCTCGTTGCCGATGTGCAGTCCCTGGGCGGTGGGCCGGAGGATGAACTGGACGGGACGAGGGGGAGCTTGCATTGCCTTCACACTGGGTAGAAAACGCCCGATAAAAATGTTATAATGTTTCGGAAACGGTGCCACCTTGAATGCGTTTCACGTTAGCATGCTTATACGATGCCTCGAGGGAGAAAATTCACAAACACGTGGATAGGGCTGCCGCCGTGATCAGCTGGCTTTCTCACACTGGGAATAGGGAAATGCCGAAGATAGATATCCCCCGTTGCCACTTGTGTATCTGAAGCAGAATAATGCCAACCACTCAATCAATGTGGCGGCGATTTTTGTCAAGCGTTGCAGAGACCCGAGATAATAATCGCAAGACCAAGGTGGCAACAGGAGCGCTCCGATCAGTCCTGGGAAAGCTCGCGGGCACGACCACAACATGGTTTCCAAGTAGAAATAACCACGCAGAGAGCGGCTCCTGTCGTCGACAATAAACTCTCGGCATGAGCATTGTGACAAGCTAGGCGGGTGACAGGAGCAGATGAGGAGCACAACTCGCTTCCGCGCGACCTGTGCCGATTGACTAATCCGTTTCATTATCAAGAAGGACTTGATATTGATGGGCCACTCTGGGGGAAATCAACACCAGATCAATGGGATTCACGTAGAGCTCAAGTAGAAGACGGGGCCGCCGCATGCAGCAAATGATAGGCGCGCCCTTGCTCGGCGCCTCTTCGGCATGAGGAACACCGCTTTCCCCAGTCGCATGGCCTGGTTTCCCCTCTCGACGCTGCCGGCAGCTCCTCTTTCTCACACGGTCTCGTGAGAAAGAAACTTGCCTAGCCTTATTCTGATGCTTCCGGATCTTGAGCCTATTCTATAAAAGGAATTAAGACTGGTGCTACTCCTTTTCCTTGTTACACCCGCCTTAGAATCTATCTTCGGAACGAAGTGCGGACTGAGCTTGAGGCTACGAACCATGTCAGCTGGCACGCCCCCTTGTATCTTCGCTCGTTACCCGCAGTTCACATGCCATCTGCACCGAAACGACAGGTCGCATGACGTGTTACGTTCTGTTGTATACGTGCCGTTTCGCGCTTATTTTGCACCGAGAGGGTCCGAAGGGCAACAACATGCCAACAACAATGGACATCGGGTTGCGCAACCGTTTCGCTGCAGATGGATCATTGTCGCTTATACATTACGCTCTAATCAACGTTCTGTATAGAAACCGAGTTAAACGTTCTACGCTCCTGTGGGTTTCGACTCGCTCTGTTTTGGGATCAGGCACCGATCCCGAATGTATGGCACTGCCTTTCCTCGCCCACCTGGCGCTTAAGCACTGAATAGGGTTAAGTTATAGCCTACAATGGATAAAAGAATGGAAAGGAAGATTTCCTATCTCCTGATGTCTGCGAGGGTAGGAGGGACATCAGGGGTAGGAGGACCAAGTAGATTGAGGAATCATACGAGGTAGGACGGTGGGAACACTCGATTTCGTAGTCCCTTACATCGTCATCAATATCCTGGACCTTCAGATTTCTGTTCATTAGCACGGTTCCAAGTCACACAGTACAATACGTAGGGCATTACGCGCTATTCTCGTTCGTGCGCTGCCACGCTGATGAAAACCTTGTGAAGATGTGTCATTGGCCACCTGTATCACCCCTCGTCCTACTTCGGGAGCCTGGCTTCGGCTTCCCATCATCCAGGTCGCTTCCCTCGATCATCAGTTCCGCATGGCCCATCTTCTCGAGCTTGCGGTCGAACCTGCCTTTACGGTATTGGGAGACGATCCGCTCAAGCAGCTCGGAGGTGGATATTCCGGGTGTCCGCCGCGTTGGAAGGAATTTGCCTTTATCAAAGAGGGTGTCAGAATTTGCGCGAGGGATCAGAGCATGAAAACGGCGCACCGATCTCCTTAATGTGTGCGTATACATCATCGTGTGTCAGGCTCTTGTACGGCTCCTCATCATGGGCGACGTAGTCGATCATATGCTTCTCCAGAAACGCATCGTTAATTACCCAAGGCGCATCGGGCACGACCTCGTCCACATACTTGCACTGACGTACAGACTCGCACCGCTCTGCGTGATTCATGCAAGCTGGGGACTTGTGCTGATTCACGAGCGCATCGCTGCACACGCCAACGAGAAGATATACATTCGGGAAGGAGAGTTTCGCTTGTCGAAGCTGTAATGCGTGCCTGTTGAATGATGAGCAATGGAAAGGAACGAATGTGGGAGGCTGACCCGAAATGGAAGATATCGTATACACCTAACACTCCCATCAGAGAAACGAAAACCGCGGATTGCGATGCTGCTTACCATCGGCATATATGCGAATCGGACGTCCTTCAGGAGGTGGATTGACCTTGTACGTTCTCGCCGAGTTCCCCTCGATCGCATCCATGACAAACCGCTCTATGTCTTCTTGGGTCAACCCAGCAACACCCGCCTTCTCCTCTTTCTCCTTCTCGTCCTTCTTGCCCGATGTGCGCCGCACAGGCACAGGGGCAGTGTGTTTGCGCGCTGCCCCTGGGCCCTCGTACGACCCATGGTCCGTGTCGACATCCATCGCGTCCTCAGCCACGCTAACCAGCGGCAGTGGCACGGGCCTAGCCGGCGGTGTAGACATGGGACTGGATCCGCCGCTCTCTTTCGAGCCCATCCCTCGCCCTGAACCAAGGCCCGATGGAGTGGTTACGCCAGGGGTAGTGCTCTCGATGTCGCCATCGTACGTGGGGGAGTCGACACCCGAGTCGGACTCTTCTAGTGCTAGAGCAAGGGTTGCCCGTGGGTGGGTGTGTCGTCCACGAGAAGCAATGCGGGTGATAGTAGGAGCAAGTGGCGCAGGGGGGAGCGTCGTTGGGCGGGACAATGGCGCAGGGGTGGAGACCGCAGAGGCGTTGTCGGACTGTGTAGTGATAAGCGGCGGCAAGGACGCGCATATATGTCAGTTTCTGTATATAAACACCTTTAAATAGTCTGGCGTACCATTGTCTCGTCGTTGTCCTCTTCTGATGCATCATAAGTCGGCGTTTCGAGCCCAAGCAGATGGGCGTGTCGTACACTGGCAGAATTACGACTCAAACGGTTCGGTAGACTTCTCCTTTGCTGCTCAATTGTGGACATGTCGGTATAGCTGCAATACGGCAGGATACTGTGAAAGGTAAATACGGTCAGTGCGGTAGTCTTTTCGCTGTTGGCAGGAGTATGGGGGAGCACGATGGAGACGTTGTCGTCGTCTGAAGAAGTGAGTGAGGGGACCGTCCCTCCTAAGGGCGCGCCACAACGTCACGTCAGCTGTCCTGCTCCTCACTTCATTCTCAAGACATCTATCATTTCCTCTCAATGTCTATGTCTTTGAATATCGAAATCTCCCTTGACAGACCACCATTTCCTATGTTTACTTGCATTGCCCCTACTTCCTGGTGTCAACCAGAGCATGCACAGACATGCAGTATATGTTTCAAGAGAGCATATACTACATATTTGTACATTACATGCATGTTCACTTTCACTTCAACTATTCCAGTTGGTATCAAGCATTGATTGTTGGACATGAAAGTGAGGATCGGTGATCAAGATGCATCGTATGCCATCTTCGAAATATTCAACACAGATGGTGGGAGTTGGCATGGATGTTTGTCAAGCACTGATTGCTCAACAAACATCTCCCACCATCTGTGTTGAATATTTCATGCCAGCATCTATGCTAGTGTTGGTTTGATCAACACTTATTTCAGGTGAGGCAGACTTCTCCAGTTCTCGTGTGCTTTTACTATTTAGCTGGTCCACCATTTGCTTTGAAGCAAACATGGGTTTCCTTCTAATAGTATAGCACAGGAAAACAGTGGACTAGCTGTCATGATCCTGTGTTCATTCTGTCTCACTGTCCGAAACACAACTGTATGTGATCTTGAGCTATTGTAGTCTGGGCGATAAGGATATGTGCAACATCTGCGATGGCCGGGCGTCTTTTCTTGTGCGAGTGGATTCTTGCGTCGGTGGTATCGAAAAGTGGGCAGAGTTTGTCGTGATGGAGAGCGTGACGGAGGGAGATAGGAATGGAGATGGAGATGGAGAGGAGATGGGGAGATGAGCAACGAGATGAGAGGCACGTTACTGGTTGTGAACAGTTCACCGCTGTCGATGGCGTGCCCTCAGCTCGTGTGAGCAAGCGTCCGCCGAGTTTCCGAATTCCGCGGTGTTCACGTTCTTCTGGTGCTATCCGAGGGAACACTCCTCTATATGGAAGGCCCTCTCGCTGGCAGGAGCCTGTTATCTTCGGACGACCGTCTCTAGCGGATCTGAGATCTTGCGAGTTGTCACTAATCAAACTCTCCTGGCGCTTAAGATATCTTTGCCGTATCAGACGAGCATATCAAGGGGCATGTGGCACTTGTTGTGTTACTACTATATCGGATAGATCGAGCTACGAAGGAGCGCAGCTTTTGACGGCATCCTGTCAGGTGTCGTGGCGGGATGTCCAGATGATGCTCTTGTGGCCCGGCCAGATGCTCGGCCAAAATAGCTCAAACGTGTGCGGGTTCACGTAACGAATGGTCGATCAATAGCGAAGCCAACCGTGGTTGCAGGGTGCGAAGACGTGCGGCTCAGATTCGTTTCCTACGATCCTTATATATTCAACGATAGAGGGTGTATGATACACGGGACGTGCTATTTCAGGGTAGGAACAAAGGATAAAGACATAATAGGCGGAACAGGAAAGGAAAAAGGAAGTTTGATTCGGCCGATTGTGACATTCGCAAACACGATGCTGGAACGAACAAACATGAAACAAATCTGCAGATGGGCATGTCCAGGGTAACCAGCGCATGCTTTGCGTTTTCTGATCGTCTAGGATTTTCATTTACCCTCCTGCTTGTTCTTTGCCATCTAGAGCAGATAAATTAGCTACGGAGGCCATGTGAGGGATTATGCCACTCACCAGGTTCAGGGCGGAACCAGCCTTGAACCATGCGATCTGGCCCTCGTTGAACGAGTGCGCAAGCTCAATGTCCTCTGTCTTGCCATCGGGGTGCTTGATGACAGCGGTCAAGTTCTTGCCGGGCGCGAAAGACTCGAGACCCTTGATGGTGACGCGGTCATCGGGAGTGATCTTATCGTAGTCGGCCGGGTCAGCGAAGGTGAGGGCAAGCATACCCTGCTTCTTCAGGTTGGTCTCATGGATACGTGCAAAGGAGCGGACGAGGATGGCAAGACCACCGAGGTAGCGGGGCTCGAGAGCGGCATGCTCACGGGAAGATCCCTCACCGTAGTTGCTGTCACCTGTGATGAAGTCAATACTTGTTGCGAGAAATGAAGATAATATGGTGCTCACCAACAACAACCCACTTGATGCCGTTGTCACGGTAGTAAGCAGCGACCGTGGGAACTGCGCCCCACTCGCCAGTGATCTCGTTCTTCACATTGTTAGCCTCGCCATTAGCGGAGTTGATAGCGCCGATCAGGCAGTTCTCTGGAAACGATTCAGCATGGGGGCATGTCAGACACGGAGAGGCGACCCACGAGAGATGTTCTGGAGATGGCCACGGTACTTGAGCCAGGGGCCACCAGCAGAGATGTGGTCAGTCGTGCACTTGCCCTGCACCTTGATCAGGATGGGGAGGTCGGTGGGCTCTTTGCCGTCCCACGGTGCGAAAGGCTTGAGGAGTTGGAGACGGTCACTGTTAGGGTCAACGGCAACTTGGACGGAGGCGCGGTCCTGGGGAGGTTCCTGGTAGGTATTCTGGCCGGGGTCGTAGCCCTTAGGAGGAAGCTCGTTGCCGACTGGGTCGGTGAACTTGAATTCCTTGCCATCGGAGCCGGTGAGGGTATCGGTGAGAGGGTTGAAGTTGAGGGTACCAGCGAAGGCCATGGCGGTGACGAGATCAGGGGAAGCAACGAAAGCGTGGGTAGCAGGGTTAGCGTCGTTCCGGCCGGTGAAGTTACGGTTGTACGAAGTGACGATGGTGTTCTTCTCACCCTTCTTCACGTCACGACGATCCCATTGGCCAATGCAAGGACCGCAAGCGTTAGCAAGAACGATACCGCCAACCTCATGGAAGGTCTCGATCACGCCGTCGCGGTCAATGGTAGCGCGGACCTGCTCGGAGCCGGGGGTGATGGTGAACTTGCTCTTGGTGGACAGACCATGCTCAGCAGCCTGGCGAGCAATGGAAGAAGAGCGGGTCATATCCTCGTAGGACGAGTTGGTGCAAGAGCCGATGAGGGCAACCTTGATCTCCTCAGGCCAGCCGTTCTCCTTCGCAACCTCCTTCAACTTGGAAATGGGGGTAGCCAGATCGGGGGTGAAGGGGCCGTTGATATGGGGCTCGAGCTCGCTCAGGTTCTGTATATCATAATTAGAAGGCATCCTGATGAGCATAACGGCAGGCATACAATGTCGATGACCTGGTCGTACTCGCAGCCCTCATCAGGCTTCAAGTTGTGCTCGAAGGCCTTGGCGTATTCAGCAATGTTGCCACGCTTGGTTGCGTTAAGGTAGTCGGCCATGCGGTGGTTGAAGGGGAAGAGGGAAGTCGTAGCACCAATTTCAGCACCCATGTTGCAGATCGTAGCCATACCCGTGCAAGACAGAGACTCAACACCCGGGCCACGGTACTCGACGATGGCACCAGTGCCGCCCTTAACGGTTAGGATACCAGCCACCTTCAGGATGACATCTAGTGAGTAGTTAGCTCCAGTTGCGTTATCAACTGGTCCCTTGGTACGTACCCTTCGGTGCAGTCCAGCCGGAAATCTTGCCAGTCAAGTTAACACCAATGACCTTCGGGCACTTGAGCTCCCAGGGAAGATCGGCCATGACGTCGACAGCATCGGCACCACCAACACCGCACGCAATCATGCCGAGACCACCGGCGTTAGGGGTATGAGAATCGGTACCAATCATCAAACCGCCGGGGAAAGCGTAGTTCTCAAGGATAATCTGGTGAATAATCCCAGACCCGGGCCTCCAGAAGCCGATACCATACTGTGATGGAAAAACAATGAGCATGAATGAATCTAAGGCACCAAAAATTCAAAGAAATCCTTACCTTAGCCGTCGCAGTCGCCAGGAAGTCGTACACCTCCTTGTTGGTGGCAATGGCACGAGCCAAATCCTTCTCACCACCCACCTGAGCCTCAATCAAGTGGTCACAGTGGACAGTTGTGGGAACAGCAACAGTGGGCATGCCAGACGACATAAACTGAAGGATGGCCATCTGGGCAGTAGCATCTTGGCATGCAACACGCTAAAAGACAGAATACGTGTCAAGGGCTTAGATACCGACTTGGTGAGAGCTAAAATACATACATCCGGCCGCAGTTTCAAGTATGATGTACCACGCACGATATCCTGCTCGTGCGGGTTATCCAAGTGTCCGTACAAAATCTTCTCGGACAGAGTAAGCGGGCGGTTCAGTCTAAATTAATGCGCATACATCTATGTCAGACAAGATGTATGCGCTCTACTTGGTCATGTATGCGCACCGGTTACGAACGACGACCAGGTTGTCCTCAATCCTCTGGTAGTTGATGTAGTTGTGGGGCTCGAGCGGAGACATGGGGACCTTCTGGTCGCCGATCTTGGGTGCGGCGGTCGCCATGCCCGAGCGGGCGAGGAGGCCCCCGAGGACGCGCGATTTTTGCGTAACGTTGAGCATTGTTGGGACCAACGCTCAAGGTACACAGAGGAAGGGAGGGGTGGTAGGTGGTGGTCAAGACGGAGGAGAGAAGGACGTCCTTCTTGGGCTGTTGAGGGTTGCGGGCGGGGCGAGCCACGGCGTCGGGGAGACGGTGATAAGCGTGAGGTCATACGCCTTACCGGGGCAGCTCGGAACCACACGGAGCTTCTTTTTTCAAGCTCAGGATTGATTCCGCTTCCATGGCTCAAAATCCGCGGTCAAGTATTGGCTCGTTTGCTCTTCTCCGCAAACTGCCACCTGTATTCATGCCAGAGGGTATTATATTTATTTACTTTATCTCATCCTCTCTCCGCTGTTTGATTACTTCGACAATGAAAGGATACTCGGGTGCCTGGTCTAGACTTACATCAAATATTTTCCATCATTTGTAACCCCTAGAGCGAGGTGAAGGCTTCCGGACCCCTCCGTTGTCGTTCTGCCAGCAGGGCTCCGATGTATCTGCAGACCACGGTCAAACGCTGGCGGACTCGGTTGCTCGGAGGATCCAGGAAACGACCACGCTGTCCATATACCCCTGTTCACATCGTTCATGCTCTTCACACGTCTGGAAAACTTTCTCAAGGATCCCTCGCCGTCGGACCCTGGTCGGCCGTGCACGGGACACCGACCACCCAGGCTCCTCATGTGATGTTTTGCCGGTCTGGCGCTGCATCTCGGCCGACCTCCGCGATGTGGACCAATTTTCCTTACAGAATTGGTGGACGAGTGTGACAGGGACGACGTGGAGCGGTAAGAAGCCCGGGAAGCCCGGCTGGTCCATATAGCCCCATGGATGATGACTCTTAAGTCATTGTGGGTCATTGGAATTCAGGAAGGGTAAACAATGATAACATCGCATCTGCTTTTTCTAATATTGTGCTCGTTGATGGGAGATACAGTATGTGAGCCACGATAATCAGATTATCGCGTGTGCCGAACACGTCAGCACATGCCGAGGAGCGCCCATGACAATTCACGCCACTCAGTCAGCAGCACTGCTCGCCCGACCTCATTCCACGACGACGTCCAGACGTTTATCCATCTAATAGAAGTGAACATCCTGTGTAACTTCGGACTCGAACGTCTGAAAGCGCAAGTATACCTGTTGGGATGAACGGCCCTCGTTGGCCATATCTTCGTGCGCCTGACATCTCCGACCTTCGCGTACGTCTTTAATCCCCACTTGCTTGTCAGCCTCGGCGTAGCGGTCTAACTCTAGTGTAGACGCGAGAATGCTGGATATGCAAGGAAGATGAGACGTTCTCCGAGCGTGCACAGCAGAAGAAGGAGTCGGTGAGCAAGTGGATCCACCCGTGCAAGTGTACCCTCGTGGCACATGAGAGTGTGCGTCTGTCTGTATTATATCAACTCATTTTGACTGACTGAATATATGCGTGTAGTGTCTATTGGAATGGATTGCCAGAACGCAGCAGAGTTTGGACCCACCACCACAGTGTCCTCAGTGTAATACCCCGTTCGAATTGGCCACGAAGAGGGGGTTGGTCCTCAGATGCCTAGATTGGTTGGACAGCAGGAAGGGAACAGTAGTGAGCGCACTGATTCTCACCGGTACGCACCGTCTTTTACCACGGGCGGATAATTAACTTACTGTAATGGATGCAGGGTTCACAGGCGGGTTCCTCATACTAAGCACGACGTACGGCGTGCATGCTCTCCGGTTACTAGTGGGAAAAGAAATGTGCAAACTGATGATCGGCGAGAGTCCGAGTGAATGGCCTTTCGAGGCGTGGGTGAACCTCCCACTCATTCCATTCGCGTTGATGACCACAGTGCGTCTTCTATTTCCGTTGAACAACACGAGCTCACATGTAAACAGCAAACGAGTCGCCTAGACCCGTTCCTCCTCTCTCTCCCCTTCCTCGCCTCTCCCTACCTGCACCTAGCCGAGCACCCAGCAGGCTCCTTGACATCCTCACCCTTACTTCCCTCCATCTCGCACGCAAGAGAACCAATAAGCCCCACCTTCCCCCCATCCCCAAGTCTGCTGATCGCCCTTCTCCCTCTGGTCAAGTTCACCTACTCCTCTCTCCGGCAGCACATGATCCGCCTGCTTCTCGCCCCTGGGCATCGAGGGCGAGGTGGCGCTCTGGGGATAGCGGACGTAGACGCTGGCCCAGAAATACGCGAAGAGTTCGGCCTACGCGTGCAGGTCGAAGACCAGAATGGCAACCAGCAGAACTGGGCCCGTGGGCTGGTGCTCAATGGCACCACCGTGGGGACGTTCGTCACCTACTCCCTCTCTCTCCCTATCATCGCTTCCCTATCCGGGCGTGCCCTCCGCTGGGTAGCAGACTACTCCGCAACCCTTCGCAAGTTCCTGGCGATCGACGCACACCTCATACCGAACATGTATCGTCCCGCAGCGCGCATAGGTTTCTTGGGCCTACGTGCACCCATAGGCGTAACAGACTTGGACCCAATATGGTGGCGCAACGCTGTGGGGTTGTGCTTGTTTACGGTGACGAAGGACGCGGTGGCGCTGTTTCATGCGTGGTCGAGGAGGGAAGAAAAACGGACTAGGAGGATCGTGAGTAGGGATTTTGCAGGACTGGACCTGCAGGGGTTGGATCTGATTGTGTGAACATCTATTGAACTGTGGAGAGAGGGAGATGGAGAAGGTGAGTTGTCAGTTCGCTATTATACGTTATTGTTGTCCCCACTCTGTACACCATGATCCCATCTGAGTCATCTAGTGACATATCTACAGACCAACATCTTGGCAGGGTACTGTGCAACCCTTGGGAGTAACCACTGATTTCACACCGACTTGCCTTCATTTGTCGAGGTCCAGAGAGACGGAAACATGATTGTTGGGCGGACAATCCCAACGTCGGAGGTGATCGGCATCGGAAGTTCGGCATGTTGACATCCGGGTGAAATCCGTCTCTGCACACGACGCTCATCATCTGTCCGATATGCCGTACACACCAATATCCACCACAATATCAACTGGCGAAGCAAGTACAATTGCGGATATCTAATCGGGAGCTGGCAAGAAGTCTGCTCTGTTATCATCTTCTGCACATTCGGACCTTCGGACAACCTGGCGAATACGAAGGGCCGTATTAACCCTCGACCCACTTAGAGGAGAAGCGCTGATGCGGACCTCGCTTGCAACGAACCTCTTATACCACGGCTATTGCATACCTCTCTGCGAGGAGGCGATATTTATGACCCGCGTTGGACGGTGAACTGAACGACGAGAGATGGACAGTGCTCTGTACTTTCTCACTGTCGAGCTGCCTTGGCTGCTATTCTCACAACTGGACACAAGCGAGTAAGCGATGTCCACACACAACGAGAACTGAACTGATTGGTGTTACAGCCATCTCTCACTTCACACCACCATCCATCCACCAGCCAGGCCTTTCACCTTTCACCATCTCCCATTCTACGTCCCTCTCGCCTTCGCCCTCGTCTCGCTCGTCCTCCTCGCAGCGGCGTGGTGAACGTAAACCTCTCCTCGCCTCTGATGTTGCGGACATAGAGGAGCAATTCGAGAGTCTGGAAGGGGAGAGGCTGGGGTGGGCCGTGCTGGGGTTGGTGCTGCTCTTGGCGGCGGTGGGGGTGAAAGTTGCAGGGATGGTGAAGTTGAAGCGTGAGCGCAGATGGGAGGGCGTCGCCTGTTTGACAGTACTGGTGCGTCTATTGGCCGTTCTTAGCAGTGCTGAGCTCATTTTACCTCAGGTGTACACGCTGCACCTTGCCACGCTCCGCCTGCGGCCTTCCTTCCTCCGACCGCGGTTAACCTGGCATATCAACAGCCTGGTCATCCTCCTTTCCCTAAGCAGTCTCACCACGTCTCTCCTCCCACTTCTCTTGCTTCAGCCCTCTCCGCTTACCCACCTCTCTCCGTACGGCCTCATCCTCTTCACCCTCCTCCTCCTGTTCATCATTTGCGTCGGCCTTACCCCGCGGTATGCCCATCCCATCCCCGGCTACCCCATCTCCCCAGAACAGACGACCCCTCCAATCCAATACTTCTTCACCTACCTCTGGCTTCAACCCCTCGTCCGGCTAGGATACGCTCGCAAGCTCGAGTTGGACGACCTTCCCCCTCTTCCGGCGTACGACGACCCAGAAGTCTGGAGGCGGGAGGTAGAATGGGCGAGGAAGGGCGAATGGCTGCCCAAGTGGATCAGGAGATGGGTACCAAGCAAACAAGGAAAGATCCGTAGAACTGTGCGTCCCGCTTTTGCGCTCAGACAGCCAGAGCTAATCCAAACAGCTACTCACCGTCATCCTCTGCCTACGGCGAAACATTGCTGGCCAGTGTCTCTTTGCCCTCGGCATGGCGCTCTTCGACCTAGGCGGGCCGATTGCCATGAATCGCCTGCTACGGTATCTCGAAACTCCGTCCTCAGCGGGGATCAAGCCCGCCATCTGGGTCTTCTTCATGTTTGCCATGCCGGTGCTGAAAGGCGCTTGCTGGCAGGCATACCTCTTCATCTCCACCCGGCTCATCGTCCGCGTCCGCCTCGCTTTCATCCAAGAGCTCTATGCTGTCACTTTGCGTGCTAAGTTACTCGCCCGCCCGGCGAGTAAGGAAGACGAGAGCATCGTCGGGCGTATCAGCAACCTCATGTCCACTGATGTGGAGAACATCTTCGGCGCACGCGACATAGTGCACATTTCCGTCACTGCCCCGATCGAATGCACCATCGCAGTTATCTTCCTGTACAACATCATGGGCGCGTCCTCTCTCTTCGGCTTCCTCGTCATGCTTGTCTCTATCCCTCTGCCTGCATTCCTCACCCGCCAGCTTACGGCATGCCAACGCCAGGTTCTGCGGTACACTGACGCCCGCATGGGAACGATCACTGAGCTGCTCCATAGTATAAAGGTATTCAAAGCTTTTGGGTGGGACCCAGTCGTCATCGAGCGCGTGCATGCCGTGCGTGCTAAGGAGCTAGCAAGGATGTGGATGCGCAACATCTGGTCTGTCGCTATTGTCACCACCGCGGACTGCACGCCTATGCTCACTATGCTCGTCACCTTCTTCTTTGTGCGCACCTATCTTTCGGACTTCTCTTCCAGCCGCTGATCCCAGCATATAGCACACAGTTGTCATGCACCACCGGCTGGACAGCAGCGTCGCCTTTACCGCCATGGCAGTCTTCGAGCTCCTTCGCCAGCAATTCGTCTACGCAAGCAACATCGCCCGCCTGTGCGCAAACGCCGTTGCGTCCATCGGTCGACTCAACGCTTTCCTGCAAGAGCAAGCTGACCATGAGATTGCTGAATCTCGCCGTGCTGGGCAGGTCATCCAGATAACTGACGATGCCCCTTGGATCCAAGACGGCACGTTCGAGTGGCCTTCCACTGGCTTCAGGCTCCAGAAGCTCAACGTCCGCTTCGTCAAAGGCGCGCTTAACGCTATTGTCGGTCCCACAGGAAGCGGCAAGAGCTCGCTCCTCCTCGCTCTGCTCGGTGAGATGCCTATCGTACAGGGCCAGTGCTGCCTGCCCAGGATGCCCAGGGGTATCGCCTATGTTTCCCAGAGCTCATGGCTGAGGAACGCGACTGTAAGGGAAAATATCCTCTTCGGATGCGCTTATGATGAGATGAGGTATCATCGCGTACTGTTCGCATGTGGGTTGATTCCCGACTTGAGGCTGATGGAGTACGGCGACCAGACGGAGCTGGGCGAAAAAGGTGTGTCTGGTGTCTAGGATCATTCTATGTTTGCTGAACAGAACCAGGCGCGACCCTTTCCGGAGGTCAACGTGCCCGCCTATCCTTTGCCCGAGCTGTATATTCTTCGGCCCACACTCTCCTGCTTGATGACGTGTTCTCTGCGCTGGATGTGCACACCGTCCACCATGTCTTCGACAACTGTATCCGCGGCGAGATCCTGCAAGAGCGGACGGTCATTCTCGTGACCCATTTCGAGGACTTGGTCGCTCCTGTTGCGGCGCTCGTTTTGCGTGTCGTGGATGGGCGCTTGGAGGAGGTCCGACTTGCTGAACCGGCTCAGGATACCTCCGCGTCTGAGGAAACTGTCATCGAGCCTGAGTTGCCGCCCATCCACTCTATTCTGAACGGAAACCCGAATGCGATCAGACTAGTTAAAGACGAGGAGCGCGCTGTTGGCCGTTTGCCGAAGACGATGATCTTCCGATACATGCTGCAGTTCGGTGGGTGGCCCGTGTTCATCCTCGCTATCAGTGTGGCGTGTGGTACTCAGCTCGCGTTCCTGTCGACCACATTCTGGGTTGCACTCTGGACAAACGCTCAAAACTCGATGTCACATCTTGGTTACTATTGCGGTGGATTCGCGATCGTCCTGGCCATTTATGTCTGTCTTAGTGCCACATCTTCTATTATCCTCTACTCTGGTGCATGGAATGCTGCTAGGAAAATCCACATGTGGGTCACCATTGCCGTCTTCCGTTCGCCAATTGGCTGGTTCGACACCAATCCTCTTGGTCGCATACAGAATAGGTTCTCTCGTGACTTCCTGTCGGTCGACACTCTCATATTACCTTTGCTGAAGATGGTCGTGGACAATGCCCTGCGTGCGATTTTCCGGCTGGCGGCTATCACAACTATTCTCCCCGTCTTCGCCGTCCCAGCGATCTTTACCACCTACTTCGCATATTGGGCAGGCAATCTGTACACAGCTACTCAGATGTCTGTCAAACGAATTGTTGCCGTAGAGCAGAGTCCCATCTTCAATTCCATTGCAGATACGCTCCGTGGTGCGGAGACAATTCGAGCCTTCGATGTTCAACCAATGTTCCTCTCTCAATTGCAGGCGGCTCTGGCCCGTAGCAGTCGTGCCCTCGAGGCAAATTTTAACTCGAATCGCTGGTTCTGTGTACGAATCGATTGGGCCTCTGGCATCGTTGCCGTATCCGCTGGAGCGCTAGCTTTGTATATGAACAACCCCAATGCTAGTCTGGTGGGCTTCTCGCTCAATAACGCAGTTGGAATGTCCTTGGTATGCACTTGTTCTTCCTCATGACGCCGCTCGTAACTTTACTCCTAGACTCTCATGACTTTGCTGCGCGGTTTGAATGACTTCGAAGTTGAATTGGTGTCATACCAGCGGCTTATGGAATACACTATGTTGAAGACGGAGCCGACACCCACGCCCCAAGGGAAACCTCCTGCAGCGTGGCCGATCGCCGGAAGGATCGAAGTTCGAAACCTTCGTGTGCGGTATTTTGACGATGCCCCCGATGTCCTGAAGGATCTCAGTTTTACCATTCGACCGGGAGAAAAGGTTGGCATAGTTGGACGCACTGGTTCTGGCAAATCAACTCTTGCCCTTGCGCTACTGCGATTGATCCCTAAAGCAAGCGGACAAATTATGATCGACGACATTGACATCGATACCCTAAATTTGGACGACTTACGCCAAGCGATATCCCTCATTCCTCAGGAACCCCTTTTGTTCTCGGGTACAACCCGCACCAACTTGGACCCGTTCGGTACCTACCTATTTCTGTCGCTCTCCCAGCACGTACTGACAGGAACCCTAGATGCTCATGATGATGCGGAGCTCAATGTAGCTCTGAACAGCTCCGGAATTGTGGAATCCATGCGACCTTCTCGAACGCAATCCAGAACAGCATCAACTGTTGGGCTTGAATCGATCACCAAGGGTTCCAGTCCGGAATCGCCGGAAGGAGAAAAAGTTATAACCCTGGAAACGCTAGTGGCAGAAGGAGGTCAGAATTTCTCTCAAGGTTCGCATGCTACTTTGATTTAGTATACCTGTTCTTAATCCCAACAGGTCAAAGGCAAATTTTAGCCCTTGTTCGGGCAATCGTGCGAAGATGCAAGGTTGGTGATCCGTTGATATCTAGCCTTGTTGGCTGATTTCATGGGAAGGTTCTTTTATTAGACGAAGCTACTGCAAGCGTCGACAGGGACACAGATGAGAGAATTCAAGCATCTCTGCAAGCTGAATTTGGCAACTGTACCATCCTTACCATTGCTCACAGGTGAGAACCTTATGGTTCCTATGGAACGTTCTGTTGACAAGTGTTCGGTAGGTTGCGCTCCATCATAACATTCGACAAGGTCCTCGTTCTTGACAAGGGTGAGATTAAAGAGTTTGATACTGTGAGTCTGGTCTTTGGCACGTTCTGTAGAATCACTGATCATCGGTTTAGCCTTCCAATCTGATTCGATCAGGAGGAATTTTTGCTAGCCTTGTCGAGAAGGGTGCCGATGCGGATGAGCTCAAAGCGTTGGCGGGAGTCCAAGGTGCTCGTTCGTAGGCATATTTTCTTGTTCCGAATCTATCTTGTCGTCTGTCGCTGTTGAAATACGAGATTGTACCTCATGTAGCATCTGTTTTGTAATGTGAATCTCGTTCGATATTTAGAATACTGTTAGTGTACACGCGTGAGTCTACAGGACTTTGGCCCAGTCACATTCAAGATACGATATTCAAAGCATACAACCCATAGCGTTTCCACATAGGCATGCTAGCGTAGTCCGGCTCTGGTTCCTCCGCGACCTCCTCTTCAGAAATATGGTAACTAAGATGCGACGGCATATTTTCGACCTTCACCATTTTCGTTTGGTAGACGAGTTTGTAGCCAAAGAGCAGAATGAGAAAAGCAGGGACTGTTAAGCATGTTTGAGTTAGTGCGTAATGTTATAATAACATGGAAGATGTACTCGGGAGATAGGATGTAATGAAAATAGGCACGACTGGGCCAGAAACGGCCTGGTACTCGGCGGTCGAGTCGAAAGCAGGCGGCCATGTCTCCCCTGGTCCCAAGGCTGCTCAGAAATCAGTACATACACAGAATTTCGTTAGTTGTCGTACCAAGCCGCCAATCAGTGGCCACAAACACCGCCCTGATCATCCATTCAGACACTTGATGGAACATATCATTGACCGTCTACATACCAACTATTTGAAACCAGGACGAGACAGCACATTCCAAAGGCGTAATACGCGGCCTACAAACTATTCTTAGCGAGATAGTTTAGCCGGAGAGGTTATTCTCACATATGGTTGAAGCCAGTGCCGATGGAAATCTTCTCTTCTCCGTTGGCCGTCCTGGATCGCACGCCTGGTTCCCTGATACCATCTTCCTGAGAATCAGACCATGAATGTGCCAGATGACGGGATGCTTTGCGTACCGAATGTAAGTAAAGAGGATCCCAATCCAGGCCTGTAGCGCCGCTGCGCTTGTCATGGATGAGAGCCAATGGAACGTCTTTCCTCCAGGGTCAGCATTTGTTACTACGAGTGTAGCAATGCAACACACCTCAGCAGTCTGGCCGCCTCCGTCTTGCATCAACGCTAATCCGCTAAAAAGTCCGGCAACAGCAATTCCAACCCAAGGAATGGCGATCTTCCCCCTCCCTAATGGCTGGAACAGCCAGCCCATGAACCGAGGTGCGTGGCCCAGCCGGGCGAGGTTGAACATGAACCGGGAAGAGATGTACACATCGGAGGATGCTGCGGACCAGGCGGAGGCGAGAAAGAGGGCGTTGAAAACGTGCGGGAGGCCGCGCCAGGAGGCGAGGTTCAGGGCGACTGTAGAGGTTCAGATGCGACCACGAAGGTGGGGAAGCGTGCACGTACTGACGAAGGGAGATTGACTTGCTGTTCCGCTGGTGTTGTTCAAGTCGGGATTGTCATATGGAACTAGGAGTGAGACTATAAACACGCCAATCACATAGAAAAGAGTTCTGAGTCCCTTTACATCAGTTTCTACTCTATCCCATCCTCGAAGAAGAACGCACATTCTGATCCAGATCCACTTCAGCGCAATAGGTATATTCTTCCCCGCGTTCACCACTTCCCCCGCGGCGATAGCAGGTACCTCACTGCCAAAAAAGGAAAATGCGGCTTGAAGGAGGACGCTGAAGAATCCGAGGAAGTTCCCAAGCGCACCGGGGGCGAACATCTGCCCGTTGAAGAGCCCGGGATCTTGCCAGTAGCGAAACCAGAGGGGCCCACGGGGAGAGCCACCGACATCGATTATGAGGCCCATGACGACTGCCAGGAGTGAGTGACTGCCTACCGGCGATAGAGGAAGAGTAAACTCAGTAAGAGGATCGTGGCTACTTTGAGTCGGGTGAAGCCGACTTCAAACCGACCATACCACGCCGTGCCGAGACAGTTCGCGAGTAAGACAGTAACCATGAATGCGGCTGTCACGCCCCACTGCTTTTCTATTAGTGCCCTTCCTTCGCCGGAAAAGGCTGCTCACAGCATAATTACCTCCCGACCAATATCCAACCAGCAATACAGCAGCGCTAATCTCCGCAGGGAGCACAATAGTCCAATTATACCATGCGTTCCATCCCAGGGCAAAAGCAAGAGCCTCGTCAACGTACAGATGCGCCAAGCCGACCGGCCCCCCGATGTGGGGCTGGAAAGAGACCATCTCCCCAAAGGAGATGACCGTGCAGTAGACGACGGTACCCATAAGCGCGTAGCCGAGGACGAGACCTAGTGGGCCGCCGTGCTGCAGCGCAGTGTTGAGACCGAGGAAGAGTCCGGTTCTGCCAGTGACGTGAACGAGCGTCAGTGCTGTGGAATGCCAATCATTCCTAGTTCATACCCGATAGCTCCTCCTATGGATATCTTCTCAACTACGACACGTATCAGCTGTCCATCCCAGTCTGAGAGATAATAGAAATACTCTGCTGTCTAGTGATCTGCGCAGGGAGTGTGTCCATCACGTTCTTCCACCGAGCATGCCAAGCTTCCGCCTCGCTTGTGCCCGGATCTTGGTTTTCATGGGGACGGTTGACGCCGTTAGTTGGTGACCGACGTGGGAGAGGTACAAGCCGATAGGCAGGGCGGGACAGACGGTGTCGGATTGTTGTTGGCATGTTTGAGAACTCTCAGTGGTTGAACAGGATTAAGATTGCTAGTTAGATGGCAGGTATACTTGATACCGACGTTGTTCATAGGCTCGATAGAAAATTGGAGCAAATTCAACTCCGCTGAGCCACTTCCCTTCCAGATACACCGTCGATATACGTGGTCCCTCCAGAGCAAATTGCACAGCAATAAGCGCCCGCAAGTAAACGTAAACGTCAAGAATGATGCCTGATGATCATCTTCGGCACCTGCCCGGATTCTCGGGATTCCGCAGTTCCTTTGTCTTCCCCTGAGTTGCATGCGGTTGCGTGCCACAAACGAGGCGTTTGATAGCGCCCATGCAGATGATGAGGGAGCAAAGGAAAGGGACACGTTGAGTCACTGATGAGTTGTGCACCGCCGCCGGGAATGCTCTTATCTCTTTCGGCGACTATCACTATTTGGAGCACACTGCTTACAAGGTTGATATCACTCTAGCGTAATGGAGGATATCTTACGGGTTGGCCGGGTTGAGAGTTGGGTCACAGCACGCTTGGTGCATCCCTGGAATGGAGGACAGCGGCAACTCAAAGCTGAATCATTGTTCGTCACCCGTGCGGCCGCCGTAGTACGGTACCGTTCCAAATATATCACGGCCTGATAATGCCCAAGCACGTACTTCACCTTCCGCAGAACTTATGAGAACGATTTATCGAATAGGCAAGCGTCGTAATGGCCAGCCTGACCGCGCCCAGCATCACAACCCTGCTCTCCAACTTATCCCAGGATGAAGGATTTGCCGCCTTGTTGAACGACAGTTCTCTGCAAGCGCTGTACTGCTCTGGAGCAGGAGGTGACACAGGATCGATATGCGCAATATGCGCGAACACCGACATTGCAGGTATAGGCGTACGAGTCGCCTTCTACGCGCAGGCCATCTTCAATGGTACGTGTTGATACATTCCTGACCCACATACTTGATGGGCATTGTAGCTCTCCAAGTCCTCTACTCACCAGACGACTCCACCTCCGGCCAATGGGCCGCAGTCATCCTCACTCTTGCCCTCCTAATCCCTGCAACAACCCAGAAAGCGCAGGGCAACCTAACCCTCTTCCATGCCTCGCTCGTACTCAACTTCGCGACGCTCTCGACTCTGGCCAGTCTAGCTGTGGCACCGAGATGCACCGTTTGGCGGGCGGAGGATAAGGGATCTGGGCGGAAGAGGGAGACGAGAGGGAGGGTGGTGTTAAGCCTAGCGCTGGTCATCCAGGTGAGTGCTCTTCAGAAACCTGTGGGGCATAGCTGATAAGGAATCAGCTCGTCCTCCAATGGTCCTGGGCAGTATACATGTTCACCTCGCCCTCGTATGCCCAACCCGTGTGCAACGGTCCCACCCTCCTGCTCTTCTTCGGCTACCCAATATTCGCCTCCTCCATCGACCCGCACCTCCAACCCCCGGGTGCCCTAGCCCACAAGAGTTATTTCTTCATCTACCCATTATGGCTACTCTTCTCAATGGGCCTCACCATGGGGTATTTCGCGATCCTCTCCATATCATCGGGAGACTCGCGTCTACGCCGCCCATCAGGAAGCAAACTCATCACCCCCTACCCAACCGGAACAGCGTACAACACCCCCCGCAGCAGGGGACAGAGCCGAGTACGTCCCTCCCGTTCCCAAGCACGACGTAGTGCGAGCCCTTCGCTAGCCACCAGCCGCCCTCCCATACCTTCTCGCTTCCACAAGCTCGCTGCTCGCCTTCCCCGGTTCTCTTCCTCGCCCACTCACTTGATCCGGGACCTCATCGCTCTCCTCCTCTTCGTTGGCCTAGTCACAGCCACTGAAGTGCAACACGCGATCCAGCCTTACCTCCTACCTGGAGAAGACGAAGTAACGACTTTTGGCCAAATGGCCGCCCTGTTGCTCGCTACGGCACCGCTGTGGAGTCTAGGGATGGCGTGGTTTCGCGGTTACGAGGTGGGAGAAGGGACGAAGGATGCAGAGCTCAGGCTGCCGCTTGTTGCGGTTCAGAGGCAGACTTGGGGGTTCGTCCAGGATGGAGCTGGGGAGGGGCCGGACGAAGGGGAGAACGAGGAGGAGGAAGAGGAGCCTCGAGACAGGGGCAGGATTCGGAAAGTCGTTCTCCTCTCTCCGCAGACAACACCAGACGAGTGCCACCGCCTAAGGCTGAGAAACATGGTGGAGAATACTGAGCCGCAGATGGAGGAAGGTGCGAGAGGAGACGGATGGTACGAGTTTCCGGTGCATGGAGAAGCGGAGACGGAGGGTGGCCTGATGCTGGTTCTTGATTCTGCTGAGCAGTCTAGCAGCGAGAGCCAGGACCAAGACATTGAAGAAGAAGCGCACGTGCATGTCCTGCCGTTACAAGCAGGTGATATCTCCCGGCAAGAGGAAGAAGGCGACCAGTATCCGGCAGGCGAAGATGAGTTTGCCTACGCAGCCGGAACAACTTTCACACCACTTTCGCTTGTGGCGCCTGCAGGTCCGTTTTCAGACTTCCCTTCCCCCCTGGTGGGTTCGGCGGCTCGGACTCCATCGGAAGGAAATAGAGATATCGCACTCAGAGAGTTGCGACGATATTGATTCATCTGCTCACATGTTGTCTGTTATCCTGCAATCCTGCAATACCTTCCAATTAGTACCGCTATTGTAACCCATCCATGTGTATATCCACACTTTTATTTATCCCCCAATGTGGTCCCAATATGTTCTACTGCCACTCAATGCCCTGCCTCACACCCTCCCATACGCAATCTTCCCATCGATGATGGTTGCTTTGACCTTCGTCTTCAGGATTTCTACCTGTGGGACTTTCATGATATCTCGGTCAAGCAGAACCAGATCGGCCCGTTTCCCGACCTTGATCGACCCTAGCTCTTCATCCTGGAATGCAGCATATGCTGCGCCGAGTGTCATTCCGTGTAGCGCTTCTTGTCGAGTAAGTTTTTCCTCCGGGAACCTATGACAATATATTGATAAAGAATAAAAAGGCAAGACGTGCTACATACCAACCCTCAGGCCCATGAGGGGATGTGCCATCTGGCCGGAGTCGCGATACGGCAGCGTAAAACCCAAGTAGGGGGTTGATACCTTCCACTGGGAAATCCGATCCTATCGCCAACTCTGCGCCGCTATCAAGCAGTGTACGCCATGCGTAGGCGCCTTTGATGCGTTCGGGACCCTATCAGACGGTTAGCATAGTCTCGCAATACAGGGAAAGGGGACGAACTAAGCGCAACTCTGCGTAGCCCATGTCGCTTGTGCTGTCACAACCATGGTAAATTAAAGGAGTGCACAAATGATAGAAACATACGCATGAGTAGGTTGCATACTGGCGATCACTAGGTCAGCGTGCCTCAGCATCGGGAAAAGCTTCGCTAAGACATCACTCACCGCCCAGCTTGCTGAACCGCTGAATATCCTCTTGGGTTAGTATTTGCGCATGTTCGATGCGTGGTCGACGATCTGGGCCTTCTAGACCACTCAATGCGGTCTCGAACGTATCGAGTACAATGCGGTTTGCTCGATCCTACGCAGAACAGGTAAGACATTGTCTTAAAAACATTGGGTAAACTCACACCTATACAATGGACATCCTTTGAGCGATATAAGCACCAAATCTCATCTTCCAGGGTTCACGTACCACTTGCCAGTCCTATGTATCAAACTTCTGTCAATGCCAGAGTACATGTCCATCATCCCGGCTCACATCTTTGATAAACTGCGTGATTAGGTTTGACATCGCTTCAGGGGGACTCAAGAGGAGCCCATTTTCGTTGGGCTTGTCTAACGATCGTGTAATTATGGTCCGGGAAGAGCACCTCATTGCTGACCTGAATACGGTTCTATCATGGCCGCACCCCATGATCCCAGCGCACCTGTGTGGTCGTTAGCTAACATTCAGTTCACGGGGGGTGAAATTAGGTACCATCCATGAAGAGTTTGACGCTTCTCATGTTAAGCCGGTTATCGGCGTATCCGAGAAGTTTTGTGAAGTTCCTTCCCCAGTAATCATCACCATCAATATGGGCCATCAGAGTAATGCGTATCTGACATCATCAGCAGGGGCGTCAATGAGATACTTGATATCACGCACAGGAATCATGTCTTTATCCGCCATTCTGTCATTCTCCGTCAGAGATCACGCTGGTTGAAAATGCGGAACAAGCGCACCTGACGAAGAAATCGACATAGTTCGGATATGTCGCCGCATCTTGGATATGTGTTAAGCCATGCTCAACAGCGTCTCGCATGGTAGTCTTGTAGTACGTGAACAGCTGTACCTCGCTGTCAGGGGGTCGTTTGGCAGCTGGATGACTGCGTGAGGGACGCCAAATAAATAGAACTCGAGGAGGGCATACCGACGAACTGTCTTGCATTGTCCACGAAAACACCAGTTGGTTGTCCGCTTTCGTCCCGGACGATGAGCCCGCCGTCAACCACGGCAGGCAGAGGGTTTAGAATCTCAAGAACTCGTGATGATACCCAATATGCGTGTACGTCGATGCGGTCAAGCACAATTGGTCGACCTTTAAGCACTGGATCCGCATCAAGATCTTGCTACAAACGTGGTCAGTATGTCTTGGCAAGTTGATGAACAAAGTACGAACCCATGACGGAAACTCTCCACCCTCCCATAATGTCTGATCCCACCCTCCTCCTTGTATCCAAACGGATGTGTCGTTCAGCACTTCGGGGTGTCGTAGAACATACTCTCGAGTGCGTTTGACAACCTCTGCCAATTCTGGTCAGCGGCGGACGCCATCAACAACGGGTTTCCCTACCTTCTACTGACTGCGAGCCGGCCAACGGTAGCTGCATCGTCTTCCCATAATCTAGGATGTGCGCATGACTGTCGGAGAGGCCTGGAACTAGAGCGTGGTTCTGGTGTAGCGACTTGAAGACCAACCCGGTTTTTGCGGTCGAAGTGGGCGCTCCAAATATCGGCCCAGTCTTATGCTTGTCTCCCCACCGTTCTGTTATCTCCTCTGCAAGAAGTCAGATAGACCGGGGCATGGAGTGAAATATCCGTACGTCTTGAACCCATGTCAGCGATGAACGATCCATCCACGACCACACATTCGACCGTTGGCCGATCCAGTTCCACCGTGTAGATTTGATTTGCTTTCGAGCATAGAGCGTATGTTGCAGGGAGACTGGATGTAGGGGATTTCCATAGTACCAGCACGCCAGCGATGATGACGGCGCTGACAATAGCCTGCACACGAGCACGCAGGCTCAAGAAGTCTGTACTTGGTCGCGGTTTGGGAGGGAGTGTCCCGCCCACTCGGGCGTTCTTTCGTAGAGCATCTTGCAGCATCAAGCGCTCTTTGGCGCGATCTGCAGCCATCTTTCGTCGTCTGAGCTCAAACATGAGTGAAATAGGAGGACAAGTTGTATACTCTTTTCAACCAGAATATTATGGACATCGTCGACGAAGACGTCGGAGGCAATACGCAGGACGCGCATTCACGCGACGTTCTCCAGATTTCGTCCAACACCCACAGCCAATCCTGAGAGCGTCATTTCCTTCTGACGATCCCTCTTATCCAATCATACTGCTCAGCTCTTGTCCGACAAACAGGCGGCAGCAGCAAGTGTATGCACCCCGGACGACTGGCATATGGCATCGCCGTTACGGGTAGTGTCGCCTGCAGCTGTTAACGGGGCTGATGCAGATCTTGACAATGAGGCACCCTTGACGATTCGATCATCCGACCTCATTGCCTCACTGGATGAGTACGACGGCGATGTAGTGGGATGGATCAACGACTTGCTAGATGGGCCCGCTCAAGCGGATGGTGCCCAAAAGGCTTCACCGCTACCGCTGTCGGAGGTCGACAAACGTGTCAATCAGCTCTCACGAAGGCTCGAGATCACATCTCAAGATACCGCCGTGCAACTGGAGAGGAGCATCGACGATATCACTCGTGCAGTACCTCGATTGACATACGATCTGCAATTCATGCGGGAGAGCGCCATCTCCCTTCGACTGTCCCTCGAGACGTTGCAGACGCGGTCGAATTTGCAAATAGCAGGCACACAAACAGAGGAAACGACGAAGGCGCTGGAGGTACTTCAGTATTTGGACACTGTGAAGACTCGGATGGAGGCGTCTTTGGAGGTCCTGCGTGAGGCTGAAAGCTGGAGCACACTTGAGTCGGAGGTGACTGCTCTGATCGCAGAGCAGCAGTACGACCGAGCATCCGACAGGCTGGCCGAAGCTAACAAGTCGATGCCACTCTTCCAGAACACGCCAGAGTACGAAAGCCGGCGAGCGCTCATGGTTTCCCTGCAGAACCAGCTGGAAGCTTCGCTCAGTTCAGCCCTCGTCGCTGCCATCAACAGCCGTGACACGCACGCCTGCAAGACCTTCTATTCTATCTTCACCCGTATCCAGCGTGAGTCAGAATTCCGCAATTATTACTATGGCTCGAGAAGATCCAACCTCGTCTCGATGTGGCAACGTACTCCATTGTCGGACTGTGCGGAAGAGACTGTCGTACTGGACGCTGCTGGCCTAGATATCACTCCCCAGCAGACTGCAGCACCCATAAAGTTCTCCCAGTTCCTCTCGCGCTTCTTTACTGAATTCCTCATTATCCTTAATGAAGAACGAACGTATATCCCGGCAATATTCCCTGATCCCCAATATACTCTGTCTGCCTTCATCCAATCTCTGTTCGACGCTCTAAACCCCTCTCTGCCTCAGCGACTGTCGGCTATCTCCGAATTCTACGGTGCGAAGGCATTGCCGGAGTTGATTGAGACCTTTCGATCAACCGAGTCTCTCGCAGTGGAGATAGAGAAGATCATGGAGAAAGTTGGCAACTCCGCCTTCTTCGCAGGTACCGGTGACGAGCACCATCGACCACCACTGAGCGGCGCTCAAAAGCGATCGTCCAAGCGGATGTCGATTTCTCGCCGGATGGGGCCTGGTCGTGCATCAATCAGTCTTCTGCCAGGCCAGATTCCGTCGAGCATCGCTCCATGGGAGCAGTCACTGTTTGAGCCCTTCACGGAATTCCAGAACGAGTACGGCACCCTGGAGAGGGCTTTCCTCGAGAATAACTATCGCGCGGCTTCAAAACGAGCACGAGCGGCAGCCACTGAAGGAGACAAACCCGTCGATATGGCACGATTAGTACGTGCTCAGTCAGCAGAAGTTTTCAGCCTGGCGGAAGACGCCATGTCCAGATGTATGATCCTTACCCATGGATACGGTGGCGCTGCGCTCGTGACAGTACTTGACTATCTATTCGGGTTATTCCTCGACGGGTGTCGGTCCAATGTCACTGCTTTGCGAAAACCTCCAACAGGTGTCCCAACGCCCCAGCTGGGAACAGAGCCCCCGGATATCGATTACACCACCGAAGACTGGAACGTTTTCCAACTTGGTCTTCACCTTCTCGAGACTTGCCGAGCCATCAAGGAACGGCTGAATGTGTTGGAAAATCGACTGCGGAATAGTATGGGTCAGATCAGCACCGCACTTCGATTGGCACGTGTTGATCCGGCATCTCACCCTCTGCCCGGAACGACGAGTGGAGAGGCCCTTATCCTCGCCCAGTCCGGACTCAACTCCTTGTCACTGCAAGGACTACTGGATCTCCTTGAAAAACCTGCCGCATCTCGACCACACGTGCTTGATGGGGCGAACTCAGCTATTGTTGCCCTTACCAAGAGCTGTCAAACACTTTTGCAGAACATCATCCTGTTACCGCTTCATGCCCATCTTGTTGGCTATCCATTCCTACCAGTTTGGGCAGCCACGAAGGATCAACGCAACAAGGGCGCCTTTGATCTGAACATCCCTACTTTCTCACTATCCCCCACACCGATCATAGCCCGCGTTGCTGAAGGCTTGCTGAACTTGCCTCGCTTATTCGAGGTGTATGCCGACGACGACGCACTTGCTTTCTCGATCGAGACCTTACCGTTCGTAGATGCGGAGTCTTTGAACGCCCTCGGTCAAGATGATCAAATTGGAGAACCACTGAGCCGGGTACCCTCTCATCTTTCTGGCACAGCACCACCGAGCGAAGCACCCACCCAGACGCAGGCACCCATAGTCCTAAGTGCTGAAATCGTGTCCTCGACTTGGCTCAGCTCGCTCGCACTATCACTTGTAGCACATCTGACAGCCGATATCCTTCCCACAATCGTTTTGTTGTCGTCGGCTGGTGCTGCACAACTGGCGTCCGACCTGTCATACCTGTCTAACATCGTACGAGCGCTGAATGTCGAATGGGATGATTTGGAAAGGTGGAAGGAACTATCAGAGTTGTCCGATGACGAAGGCAAAGAGAGGTTGGGGCTAGCTCCACTGGAGGAGCAAGATGCACCAATGAAAAGCATCGCAAAGATGCGTCGCTGGACTTCTTGAAATAGATGTACAATAGCTCATCATTCGATGATAGTACTATCTCCTACACATCGCATAGTCACTAATACAACTCCGGAACAGTAATAATTATCGCCCGTAAGGATGGTAATTGTGCTGACCCCGACCACCTTGTCGCATCGGTCCAACACCGCCTTGCGCACCCGGTGGGCCACCAGCCCGCATCGCTGCAGGTCCTCGAGGAGCATTCGGAATGTTGCCCCCGGTAGTTCCAGGCAGTTTTTGCGCACCGGTATTTACAGGGCTCTGAGTTGGAGCGGGACCAGGACCTCCAGAGCCTGTGGGGCTCATCACTTCTTGTGCTTGAGCGGCACCCATTGGTCCACCACCCATGCCCATACCTATTCCAGGTGCTCCTGCCCCACGGCCCGCACCAGCACCCGCACCCATCTGCCCCATCCCCATCCCGCCCATCCCAGGAATCCCGCTCATACGTCCCATGCCCATCATACCCATATTCCCCATCATGCCCATGTTTCCCATACCCATCCCGCCCATACCCATCCCCATCCCAGGCATCCCGCCCATCCCTCCCATGCCCATATTTCCCATTTGCTGCTGCATCATCATCTTCTGCCAAAGCTGGGCCATCGCTTGGGGATCGAATGTGCTGCTGCCGAAGTTGCCGGTTGAACCGTTTTGGTTCCCAGGTGCCGGCGCACTTCGATTGTAACCTCCTCCTTGATTGAACCCACCGCTGCCGCGAGTAAAGTTATCGTTATCTTTCTTGATTGCACCGCGCGGCTGTGCGATCTTCACCTCGATCTGGGGATAATGAGCTACAAAGCAGTGTATGACCGACTCCGTTACACACCGGTTTGCCATCGATGGAGAGGATGCCCTGACCAACCAACTTCTCCGCACCCTGACCATCCTCAAAAGTGACAAACCCAAATCCTTTACTACGACCAGACTCGCGATCTACCATTACTGTCGAATCTATGACTGCACCGAACTGGCTGAAGAAGTCTCGCATAGACTCGGACGTGACGGACGGTGCTAAGCCTCCGATAAACAGCTTCTGCGTCTTCTGGTGTTCAAGACGAGGAATAGCTCTCTTAGGATCAATCTATCAAAGAAATCAGTCACTCTGATCGACTGTACTCTTCCAGATGCGCTCACAATCTTGCCGTCCAAGTGGTGTTCCCTCACCATGACGGCATTCACGGCAGCAGGTTCTCTGAATGTCAGGAAGGCAAAGCCTCTGGAGCGACCACCTGCATCTCGCATAATAGTACAAGCATCGACTTCCCCAAACTGCTCGAAATATCGACGTAAGGATTCTACACCACGACGAAAGGCACTCAGTCTAATGGTTACGATGTAGGGAGGAAATCTAATTACCATCTGTCGTATCCCAGTTCAATCCACCGACAAACATCTTCCTGCATTATCCATAGATGTGCACGCAAACAAAGGCGGACGGGTGCACGACGACAAGCGAGCAACGGGAATATAGAAGAAACAAGCAAATCAGTCAGCAAATATTCAACGGTTGTTAGGTAAGGTGAACGGATAACGTAGCGACATGGTATCGAGCGTCTAAGCAGTGCTAGCATATCCTTGACTAGACTCCATCTGTGAGGTATGCAAACGTGTAAGGAGCTACGTATCATCGTGACTTCCCGACCCCGCTCTACGTGCTCGTAGACGACTCGATCCCATGCCGCTCGATCAATGCAAACATGGAAGAAAACTAACCCTTCATCTGGCATCTCGCTCGGGCGAACATTGCTTTGGAAGCCACCCCTAGCTGCAGATTGATCGCCGTCGTCGAGAGGTTTATTGAACTGCGGGAACGGGGGAGGTACACTGTCATTGTACCCTCCAACAGGACCAGAAAGCCTTGTCTGTCTGGGTTGCTCAGATTCAGAAGAGAATGTCATAATCGGCTGAGTATTGAGCGGTGGCTCTACTCTAGGTAGAGACGCTGGAGGGGCAGATACAAAAGTACCGATGGGACTGGGCGTAGACGAAGGAGCAGGAGCAATGCTTGCAGTAGGACCAATACTAGGCGTAATAGACGATGTAGGAGCAATAGGCATAGTAGATAGTCCAGATAAGTCAGCGGCTGCCGACTCCACCACCTTCAATGCCTCGGATGTCTGCTCTACACTCGCATCTTGGGCAGTCGCTGCTTCATTCTCTTCAGTGCCGTACAGGTCTGACTAATGAGTCAGCTGTGAGATTTCGCAGATATTTATTCCATGCGCACCAGCATACAAGTCTGCTTCGTCGTCAGCAGAGGCCATTGTGGTTGAATTACTGAGTTGAGCCTAAAGAGCAGATGAAAGGAGAGAGCAAGAAGTAGAGTGAGAGAGGAGGCGACCGCCGTGCCAGGTGTTGTGCGCCAGAGTGGCGAATCGGGCCGGAACCAGATTGAGTCCTTAGTTTTGTTCAGGGCAAGCCACAACGACGACACAGCCACACATGATTTCACGCTCTTTCCTACCGTCACTTTTATTTCGGTGGACGACTCATCCCTCTGCAGGATAATTAAAACTGCCATGCTTCTCAGTCAGCCATGTGTGCTCGTTCAATTGCATACTGTCAATATTCCCACCCCGAAAATGGCGCCAGGTCTGGCCATCACTTCCGACTTCGCGAACCTCGGCGACTGTGCATTACGTAAGTTGTCAAAGATGTGACGTGTCGAAGCTCACTAGCAAGAACAGAAGGAACACATAAGGATATAATCATCCTTTCCCCTTTTGATAGCCACCAAAACTCGCGGTAAACACCTATTGGGAACATTGAATGTGCCTGAAGTGGTGGAGGTACCGTCTCGTAAATCGGTCAAGGTCCGGCTTATTATCTTGCGAGGTGTTCACAAGATTGTGATAAAAACGATCGGAGGTCTGCCGCATATATCGCGGAATACATTCCGCAGAGGTGTTAGTACTTGACGTGTTGCGCAACATCATCAGCTTAAAGACTATGCCGCTACATCAGGAGTTGGACCTTCGAGGTATCGACTCGTCTCTTCACACGACCGCGAATAGGCTTACAACACTATTCTTAGGTCCATTTGTTCTCAATGACCGGATGTGTATTTATGCCATGTTTAGATTGACGAAAGCCGAAGCTGAACTCCAGAACTGCTGTATACGCCGGCCAAGGGTGCCCTCTACCCACAATCCCAGCTCGGATGAAGAGGAGACATCGGCCTTTCTTCAGCCACAGGATGCGCCTTTACGTGGGAAGCACACAGCCTCTGATATGTGCCCACAAACATATGTTGACGCGTAGGAGCGCGTTCTGACCCGCCCACTCATCATGCCAGCATGCCCGCAAATCGACCAACCGCATGGATAATTATTGCTGCTGAATTCGAATCGGTGTCGCCAGGGTTTATTACACCCGCGAGCCCTAGATCGGGATGCATGCCTTGTGGAGGACCGATTCCGTTAGCTACCGAGACGACGGAGCTGTTCCGCAATTCTACTATGTTCTATGTTCTCATGGCCGACTCGAACATGACTACTAGCTATAAAGCTACAGCCCTCGTCTGGCGAAACTGCCAGGTCTAGTCATCACTTGGTTCATCCCTTTCGCACAGCAGCGTCACGGGATTCAACTCCGACGCGGGCTGGGGCGATAACTTTCTCATTCAGTCGAATTACATCACAGGTAAGCCACTATATGCTCCTGTGACCGATCTTCTCATTGAGAGATTTTTTCTAGCACACATCCAGCCACCCAGCTTCAGCTGTGCGGAAAGCATGGAACCGTCTATCTTCCAACAGAATGATGTGCTTCATCTTATCTGCGGATTTGTTCCTCCCCGGACTCTCCCCAAGCTTGCTAGGGTATCTCGCCTTCTCCACTACTCCGTGCTACCATATATTTGGAAGAAGCTTGATCAGCGTACTATCGCTTGCCTGACCCGTGGAATTGACTTAACGGCACAACTGATGTCGCACTTCAAGTTACATGCCTCTCTCGTCCAAGACCTGACTTTGGACTTCTACCTGCAACGCCGCTTTCGTCCCTCCCTCATTATCGCGCTCGACGAAATCGCCGAGCATGCGCCTGCGACAGAGTCAGTTCTGCCTAACCTTCGAAGATTCCGCATATGCGCTAGCGAAGCGTCCGATCTAACCTACACACATTATTTCCTCGGTCCATCATTATATCAACTGGAAGTGGGTTGCAGCGGCTTCAACAATCAAATCACTGATGATGGCCACTCGGAGAAGGTCGTTACAGAGCTTTTATTAGCAATCAAGTCGCGCTGCACAAATTTGCACACGCTCTCTTTTCGGGGCATGCCGTGGTTACGAGACCTTCCCCTTGTGGAACAGCTGCTGGCCAGTCTCTCTACTGTCACCACGTACGACGGAGATGGCGTGGTTCTTTCGCCAAATCTGTTGAACCCTCTCGCGAGGTCGACGAAACTGGAAGACTTAAAGATCCTTATGCGGCCGGCACAATACGACGTAATTGATCCTTGGGGTGATCTCCCTTTGGACGGTGTCTATACCGATGTACTTCCCCTGCTCGAGAACCTCCGCGACGTTATCTCTCCTGCCAGCTTCCCTTACTTGCGCCATATAGAGCTCAACTGCGATATACAAGTCGCAACCGCTTTGCTGAGCTTTTTACATTCCACGCTCCAGACTATCACCGTGGTTTGCTCAAATCGAAGGGGCCTGATCGCGCAGTCAGACCTCGATAGCCTTGTCGACATCATGACCACTTTCGCCACGTCGCTGCATGACATCGATATGACCATCATCGAACCGTTTGATCCTCTCATGCGGCGAGGTATGCCAATATCTTGGAAGACCTTCGCTCCGTTTCTACGATGTAGCGAAATCGAGCGATTCAGGCTCGTATACGACTCGTCCGACAATTTCGATTTTTCACAGTCCTCCGAAATCTCCCGCGCGTGGAGAAACATAGAGTCATTCTATTTGGATTGGGATCCTCCAGCACGACATCGGACCAAATGTGTCAATCACACCGGATTGCACGATCCACGCAGCCTCAGCATTGTGGATATGCTGCAGTTCGCCTTCCATTGTCCTGGATTACGCAATCTTCTCGTTGCTTGGTTGGACGCATCTGGAAGCTTAACCGTCCCATCCAACTTACCAACCGTGATGTGGCCATTGACGTTGGGCGTTGGGTATGGGCAAATGGAGTGCGCTCCCAACGTGGCGGATTTCCTCCGGAAGGTGCGGCCAAATGTCCAGTTGGAGTGCAGGGCGTCCTACGGACCTGAAGGCCCACGAACAGCATGGAAGAAAGTCCAGGAGCTGTTGAAGGCGACCCGCCCCTAAAACATGCCGTCTTCCTCCTTGTGACTGGGTTCAGAAGTACCGTGTTCTGTATCCATCAGGCAAGTGCTTTTAGAGTTGATCGCCGCATGTCATGGGGCTCCGTCTGTGCTCGCGAAGGCTTCTCGATTATATTATTATATGAGGCACTTTCTGCGATCTCGTTATACTGAGACAGATCTTGGTCGACCTAATTGCTTGCACCCCAGTCCCCTGCCTTCCCATTTGCCAGCTGCATGCCGGTCCGCCAGCGAAATACTCGCATCCTCATATCACATGACTGGGCGAGGCAGAGTCGAATCCATTTGTCCATTCGCTAGAAGAGCAGAAAATGATATTCTGATCGCCGGCACGTATAATTTGCCTGTTTTATCTAGCCAGCATACGGAAACCAGTACTCAAGATGGGAGTTTCGGCACTGACCACAACGGAAACTGGATCGAAGCATATTCCGGGTACAGTAAGGTGTTAGAACAACTTGATTTCTCGAAAAGAGGGAATATCAAGACTGTCAACAACATGCAGCCCTTTCATCCCCCACCTACTAGTAGCTCCCCACCCAGCATTTACTCCGGATCCGAGATGGTCGCCGATAGGACAGTTGTTGGCGGAAGCAAATGCCCCTTCACGAAAAAGTGCACCAAGGAACGCGCAAGACGTCCAAAGGGGCCCCGCTCTATATTGACTCGAATCACATCATTCAAAAGGTCAATAACGGCCACGACCCAATTCTTACGGGACTCAGTACATCTACGTTGACCACGACCACGACATCCATCGAGTGCTCTTGAAAGACCGCAAATCCGATAGTCCAGCACTAATTCGCACATATTACGCGCTCACCTCTCGTATCTGAGCGCTTTCACATACCTCTGTCACAATCATGGCAGAGAGCAAAGCAAATGGTTTGCCGGAACAGGTGGAGATTCCGGTCGAGGAGATGACGCCGTTAACGCCTGGGATTATTACTGTGAGTGAATAAAAGCACAGGGATCAACTGGAATCCTGACACTTGCACACAGCGCCAAGCTACTATCAACATCGGTACGATCGGTCATGTCGCTCACGGAAAATCCACTGTCGTCAAGGCAATCTCTGGAGTATTGACTGTACGGTTTAAGAATGAGCTAGAGCGCAATATCACTATTAAGCTTGGTTATGCGAATGCCAAGGTACGTGAACCCTCACCTGCTGTTCAACGTTCTCTGACACCGCTTTCAGATCTACAAGTGCGAGAATCCAGCTTGTCCTCGACCAGGATGCTACAAGTCATACCGGTCGGACAAGGAGGAGCACCCACCGTGCGAGCGACCGGGATGCAATTCCCGAATGAACCTGGTCCGTCATATTAGCTTCGTCGACTGCCCGGGGCACGACATTCGTAAGCACTCCAGGTGGAATCTCGTGTTTCATCACTGATGAAATGGATTATATAGTCATGGCTACCATGTTAAACGGTGCTGCAGTCATGGATGCTGCATTACTGCTCATTGCGGGCAACGAGTCCTGCCCTCAGCCCCAGACGTCGGAACATCTCGCTGCTGTAGAAATCATGAAGCTCGAACACATCATCATTCTACAAAACAAGGTTGATCTTATCCGAGAACAGCAGGCGCTGGAGCACCATAAAAGTATAGTAGACTTCGTGAAAGGTACGCATACTACGTCATCTCCGCCGGTGGCAATATGTATGCTGAAACGCCTTCAGGCACCGTCGCCGAATCCTCTCCCATTGTTCCCATATCCGCCCAGCTCAAGTACAATATCGACGCCGTGAACGAGTACATTGTAAAGCGCATACCTATACCCGTCCGAGACTTCACCTCGGACCCGCGACTAATTGTCATCCGGTCATTCGACGTGAACAAGCCCGGTGCAGAGGTCGACGAGCTGAAGGGTGGTGTTGCCGGAGGGAGTATCCTCGCCGGTGTATTACGAGTAGGTTCCGTTCCTTAAATCGTAGAACGATGTCACTGACGATGATATAGGTGGGACAGGAAATTGAGGTTAGGCCCGGTATCGTCACAAAGGACAATGATGGGCGAGTCCACTGCCGGCCAATCATGAGCCGTATCGTTTCCCTCTTTGCCGAGCACAATGACCTCAAGTTCGCCGTGCCAGGTGGGCTGATCGGTGTCGGCACACGGATCGATCCTACTCTCTGTCGTGCGGATCGGTTGGTCGGTCAAGTGCTAGGCGCAGTCGGCAAGCTTCCAGCCATCTACACCGGTTTGTTCTCGGAACATCATACCCTATTCCCCCAACTGACACGAATGCAGAACTCGAAATCAGCCTCTTCCTCCTCCGCCGACTGCTCGGCGTAAAATCCGACGACAAGAAGCAGACCAAAGTCCAGAAACTGACAAAGGGCGAAGTCCTCATGGTCAACATCGGTTCCACATCCACAGGCGGGAGGGTCATGAGCGTCAAAGCCGATCTGGCAAAGATCGTCCTCACCAGCCCGGCGTGCACCGAGATTGGTGAAAAGGTCGCTTTGAGCCGGAGGATCGAGAAACATTGGCGGTTGGTCGGTACGTGCTTGCTTTCATCTGCAGCTGCAGGTGTATGGGGTCGGACTCGGACTGACGTGCTTTAGGATGGGGAAGCGTGCGCCGTGGTGTGACGCTTGATGTGGATTAGCGAGGATGTACGGCGGACGGTCGCTGTTTGCTGTGTACTTGCTCGTGGTTAATGACATCATCTCATGTATTCAGTTTCTTTCCGTTGCTCGAGCTGACAGGGATGAACCAGTTCGGACGCAGTGGGGTGCCCATGGATCGGGATCTGTCCTGGCTATCGAGTGGAAGTCCTGTAAATTCCCCAACCAACTGGATGCTATGTCTCCCTCGAAGTTGTATATTCACTCCACTCTGTTTTCGCTTTCCTCGTTCATCTGAAAGTCTCACTCCACGGGATGACCAGCGTTCCCCCTGTCAAACGTTCAACACAAACCCGGCTTGCACCCTTCGCATCTCATACCGCTCGTCCCGTCCCACGAAGCAGGCAGGGCACCGGGCAAGTCGGCAGTGTCGCGCCCAGTCTCCGCCAGTACGAGCGGTATAAATTCACTAGCTTCCTTTCTAGCCGTTTTTTTGTCCTACGATGGACAGGAAACTAGACCATCCAGCAGCAGGTTTGTTACCAGTCAGCTCAGGGAGGATGCTACAGTGCCAAAGAGGTGTGATACTAGTACTCTACCCTTGTTGGGTTTGTGGGACTGGTTTGCACGAGGTTTGATCAGTCCGTGCCGGTGGTCTAGCCTTCAGCCTGAAGGCTTCGAGGAAGTCGTCCGAGATGGTTCTCGCAGGGTCTCAAGACCTGCCACTCCCTCTCTGAGAGTACTAGCGCAGCCCACTCATATTCCCAATGAGGCTGAGAGGAAGAAGACTGAAGCTGTCAAGCTAGTCGCACGGTCATCTCAATTCCCTGCAAGCCCAACGTACGAGTCCCAAAGCACAGATCGTATCTCTCATCGATACCAGGGTACCAGTTTCTTCCTAATCACCGGCGGCGGTTCACCGGTTCAGAGGAATATTAATAATACCCTGAGCTATCCACCGTCTGCTGAGAAGAAAGAGCTCCATAGCCTTCCCAACCCTGATGTTCCCCCACCGGCGCTAATTAAAGCAGGCACGGGTGCTTACGGCAGGATAGGTCATATCTTCCCCCTTTCTCTTTCTTTCTCTTTGGCCGCGGCACGACCCTCCCCTCGAGCCTGTCTCTCGATGCGCTTTGCCTGCTGTTATTGACATCGCTCGTTAGGAATTTGGATTCGAATTCGAAGTCTTATTCTTGGATATGGGTGCTGGGTCTGTAGAACGTGCTTGAATTGGAATGCAGGGAAGGGAATCACGAGTCACGAGTCACGAGTCTCGAGTCTGTTGAGTATGACCCTGCGAAGGCTGTCTTGTCTGCCTGTCTGCCTGTCTGGTTGGCTATCTGGTTGTCTCGACGCTGGCTGGCACTCTGAAGGGAATGAAAGACTAGAAATATTCTCTGCCAAGATCGACTCATTCCCTATATCCAAGTGTGTTTACATTCTCCGTACGTGCTATCACTTCCTCCCTCCTATCGCCTCTCCGCTCCCCTCACCTCAGCTTAGCGCTCCTCCCTCCTCCCTCTATGATACACGGCAGGAAAAGATGCCCAACCTGCTCACTATCCTCCGTCTTCCGGGCCTCAGACAGCGAAGGATGTCAGCAAGCGCTATCCCCCCTCCCGTGCCTCCCAAACCCCGAGCGCGGGCACTGACGCTCGTCACCGGACCAACAACCAGCTCAACTCCTACTCCTACTCCCAGACCTCCTGTCGTCCCTCCCCTTCCTGCCCCTCTTCCTACAGAACTCCAGCCGGGGAAACAGATCCAAGAGCCTACAAACCCCCTCCCCCTCCCCCTCCCCCTCCCGCTCAACCCAGTACACGCCCCGCTCCTGAAGCTCAAACGCCTCACTCTGCGAAGGAAACGTCCTTCTTCCCCCAAGCCCAAACCCCTGAAGCGGGAAAAGACGCTCAAGCTGCGCGGTATGGGCGTGTTCGTCAGTACGACGGTGGAGGAGGTGGGCCCCTTTCCTCTCCCTCTCCTCTACGTCAGGGGTGGGCTGATGTACGCGTATGAATGGTTGTAGACATGGGAGCGCGCACTGGTGTTCGTCCCCTCTCATTCTAGGACACCTTCTGCTGCGGGCCCCTCAGCAAGCCGGACGAAACGCGCAAGCCGCCGCCTTTCCCTCCTCACGCACAGTCGTACCTCCTCCGCTACCCTCCCCCGCACACAGGGGCACAACCGAGCCCGGTCGGCGGGATTTATGCCCCTAGGAGAACGGGCCACAGTAGGGAGGAGGTTTAGCCAGATGGTACGTCCCAGTCTTGTGCTACTGGGAGAGAGGGGCTGATGTTCCCCTTTGGTTGGGCTGGCGCGTAGGTGAATAGGAGGACGAGTCAGCAGCTTGTGGGGGCGTTCGGCTTGCTGGAGTTTGCTCCTCTGACTGGGAGTGCGAGTGCGACTGCTGTAGCGGTATCGGCACCTGTAGCTCTGGATCTGGCAATACCCGCACCAGCGGCAGTGGATTCGACGCCGTCAGCGCCAACACCGGTCCCAGTACCATCAGCACCAGCACCCGCATCCTCCTCATGCGCAGAAAGCCCAACTCTCGCATCACCTGCTCACCCTCTTGCCCTACAAGATCCAACCCCCAGTCCGGTACTGCATGTCCCGCCCAACACCCCTACAGAGCCGACCCGCCCTAGGGAGGACAGACTCGTACTGAGCGACGCAGGAATGCGGCGGTTGAAGGTGGGTTCTTATCTCCCACTAGGACACGCACTGATTAGATGCTTGGCTGCTTGGGTAGACATTGGAACGACGCTCTGCGAGTCGGGTGACGCTGAAGCGTTTGACGGGTTGAGCTTTCCCCTGAGGGGGTTGCGGTGTGAGGTACATGTAATGTTTACATCACTCTTTGGAGTACTAACAGACTTGGATTGATTACACGCTCGTTTACGCACTTTGTACACGCTCGTTTATACATGACACTCGTTGTAGAGGACTGGATATTAACTAGTAATTGTGAAGTAATGGACAGAATGAATTGACTTGTTACCAATGGATGGTTGCTGTGTTCGCACCGCCCCAAGTTGATACGGTTGCCGTCCACTCTGTATGGGCGATGCGATGCGACATTTCAACTGAATTCTCTTACACTGCGTACACTGCTTTATCTCCACAAATTACTCTTCAACTTTGGCATTTCGAACGCTTGTGTGACCAGGCACCGGTGCTTTTCATCGCCTTCGAGGCACTGCTCTCAGGGAACGTCGAACATTGGATAACGACACTTCGAGGAGAGAAACGTTTAACCATTAAACTTGTACTGTCTACACACCTGAAACCAACGTCAAACAAACGAACGAAGACAACCCTGTCAGAGAGAAAAAGTGTCAGATCGATGATCTCGGCGCATATCAACCAATCGGGGGATGCTGCATCTCACAGAGCACGCCCCCCGCCGTTGTCCATGCCCGGCACCCGAACGTCCACAGGTTGGGAAACAGACTCGCACATCATGCTCGAGAGCAGTATCCCCTATTCTGCGACGGGGGACGATGATCCATGGGCGTTGGAGGTCGAGCAGCTGCAGGAACTGGCGAGGAGCGTCAGGGGGAACTTGAGGTTGAGGCCTATTAGGAGTTTTGTCGATCTGAAGGAAGGGGCGAGTGCGGTTAGTGAAGGAGGAGGAGAGGGAGAAGGCGGTGTGCGTGTTACATCTGTCGTGCCGCCCTCTGCGCCAGCGGTCTTGGCCGGACAGAACGTATCGCCCCCAGGAGAAGATGCACTGCCTGTACCGACTCCTCTCGCCGTCACTGCTCCTTTGGACGACCCTCCAAGTCCGGAGAGCGCCTACCCGCCAACACCTGCCAACACTCACCCTGCTCCTATTGGTATTCTACCTCCTGTCCCTGCTCTACCCGTCCTGGGTGACGTACGACCGGTCGGAGTCATGGAGGGAGGAGGTATACAAAGTGTACGAGATGTTGCGGCGCAAGGGGATGTTCGGCCAATGTTCACGTTACAGCCCCTCGCGACATCATCAACTTCCCCGCCTCAACCACAGCTACAACACGTATCACCCCCCATCATCCCTCATCCTGCCACTCGACGACCACCATCCCTCCCCACCCACCCACAAGCCCAGTCCCCATTCGCACTCGCACTCGCTACTGCCATCCCTACCGGGACAGTGACGCCAACAGCGAAGCTTACCTCTCCGCTACGTACAGGTCCACCACCATCGGCGTTCAAGCTTCACCTCTCACCCGCTACCTCCGAGTCTGACGCCAGCTCCCTCCCGTCCATCCTTTCCGCTTCGACAGCCGCGAGCGAAGAGACCGTTATGAGACCTGTGCCAGAGCCGCCGTGTACAGCGCCCCTTAGCCGCCCACCTAGGCGCCCTGCCCCAGTGCAAGCAGGACATCCCCATCCTCATCCCTCCCACCCGCAAACCGCACATGCACATATTGCGCACGCCGCGCACACCGTGCACACCGCCCGAACACCACACGTCCACAGTGCGCCCTTACGCACCTCATTCTCCACCGCGAGTCCACCCCCCGACCCCAGTGGCCCGCAGCCGCTCTCCGCCTCCTCCCTCCTCTCCCTCCTCCCAACGCCTTTCCCTTCGCTCAACTCCCCCTTTCCCCAACCGCTCATAATCGACACTCGTCCCTTGCCGTCCTTCCTCTCCCTCCGCCTGAGGCAAAGTATCAACCTCGCCATCCCCTCTCTCATCCTCAAGCGGTACGCAAAACAGGGTCAAGGGATGGAATGGGACCTTCTCAGAGGGTACGTGACTACCGAGAGCGGGCGCGAATCCTGGGACGCCCTGCTCGGTTCTGCCCTAGGTAGGACGCGTAGCCAGAGATGGAACGGCGATATCCTCATCTACGATGAGGAGATGGACGAGTCTACGCGGGCTTCTGTGCGCGCACTCTCCCAGGCCTGGACGCTCGCTACCGTGCTAGTACCGCTTGTCGGAGCAGAGCATGTCTACTACCTCGTTGGCGGGTTCTCGGCCCTCAGGACGGTGCAGGACGCTCTCCCCCACCTCGTAGCAGGGGAAAACTACCTCGACCCTACACCTCAGCAACAGCAGTACGCCTCGCCCATGCTCAGCGGGCAGGAGCTCACCGTCGGCGGGTCTCCGAGGATGCAGCTGACACCCAATACAGGCAGGAGCAGTATCGGCCCGGGTACGGCAGGGACCAACGGGACGAACGGAAGTGCGGGTCTGTTCAGTCTCAGGACGGATGTGGCCAGCGCGAGGAGGAGGGTGATGCTCGAGGTTGACCCGCAGAGTCCTGTCCCAACAGGCTCGTCGTCCTCTGCTTCTGCATCCTCTGGTTCTGCATCAGCCTCCACCTCGGGCTCAGCATCACATAGCTCCCTCTCGCAAGGCAGAGTCCTCCATTCCCCTGCACCTATCCCGGCTGTGGGCACCCTCCGACCCCTGGGGCTAGCGCTCGTCGACGCTCCTTCTCCCCCGCCTAGCGCGGCGTGCTTCCCTCAACCTCCTAGGCGGCTAGGCAACTCTGCCCCAGGGGACATGCCCATGCTCGGCTTAGCGCTGAACCAGCCTCTACGCAGTCCTTTACCGCCCAAGCTCCAGCTCCGCACTGCGCCAATAAGGAGCAACACTGTCCCCGTCCCGCCCTCCCCTGGCCTGCTGAGGATCACCCCTCCCTCGCCTAACGCACCTGGCCTGCAGCCCCCCAAGAGCCCACTACGTTCCCCTTTACCTCTTCCTCTCTCCCCTATCTCCCGCGGCCCGGCTAGCCCGCTCCCCCCGCCTTCGCCCCACCTCCGCCCACATACGGCACCGTTCGACTACCCCCCTCGGACGCACTCAGACTACCCGCACGCGAATGCCCAGCTACCCCAGACACCGACATCCAGTTCCGCCCCTCAGCCTTTCACTGTCTCCGAGATTCTGCCTGGATTCCTCTACCTCGGGCCTGAGCCGAGCACGGATGAGGAAGTCGAGCAGCTGCTTGATCTGGGTATCAAGCGCATCCTCAACATGGCTGAGGAATGCGATGATGATCAGGGCTTGGGGCTCCGGCGGAAATTCGAGATGTACGAGAGGGTGCCTATGCGGGATACGGTGGATGAGGAGAACATCGGACGGGGTGTCCGCGCGGCGTGTTTGTTCTTGGACGACGCGCGCCTGCATGATTCGCCCACGTATGTGCACTGTAAAGCCGGCAAGAGCAGGAGCGTGACTGTCGTCATGGGCTACCTTATCCACGCGCATTCCTGGCCGCTGAGCAAGGCGTACGCGTATGTGATGGAGAAGCGTCAGGGGATCTCGCCGAACATCGGGTTCGTGAGCGAGCTGATGAAGTTTGAGGAATCCCAGTTAGGGACGAAGAGCGTTGGCGTAGGGGAAGAAGGGGGGAATCATGCGAGGAGCGCCAAGCCTGTTGGGCTGGGACTAAGGAGGATAGGAAGAGGCGCAGGGGCGAGGGAGAGCTTGCCCCCTCTGTCGAGAGGTGCGAGTGTGGAGGACGTGTTGGCGCTCACGGGGACGAGGGACGAGGCTGATCTGCCGAAGGAGGAGCAGAGGACGCCTGTTAGTACCAGGCTTGGGGATGCGGCTACGGAGAAAGAGGTCAAGGATGCTGATGGGCGGTATGTGCATGCCAGGTACGTTTGGTTCTTGTCTAGGTTGTAAGGATGGATGTTGATCGAGTGTGTAGGAAGGTACCGGTTGATAGGAGGACACTGCAGCCACAGCGGCGCGTTAGCAAGGCAGGCCTCGAGAGTGCTTGGCTTAATTATGTGCGGCCTACTGCTTAGCGAGTGCCCCAGTTGGAGCGCTAGCCCTACACCAGGAAGGTCGCATTTCCGATATCCAAGCTTGAGACCGGGACGGACTCGTATGATGCTGAGGACGGCGGAGGACATTTTCAAGCATTTGTATTGATATAAAGCATGATACCCATTGATACCCCCTTTTCATCTTTTCATCTGGTCTCTTCTTTTGAGTTGCTTTTTTTTCTGTTCACACCGGTGTTTATGAGGTGTTTTGTTTTTTGGCCAGTTGAATGAAAGTTGTTTGTGGGTTTTCTCCCTGTGAAATATGTTGCACTAGGTGACAGTTCGCCTCTTGCGCTCAACTATCTCTTCGAGCTGGTCCAATTACCGTGAGAGTGCCGGATTAACAGAAGTACGTACGTTGTTCGGATTCGGCATCGTTCAATCCCGGTCAATTTCCCTTTCCCTATCATCTTCCACCACCTAAGCGCCCATTAATCTCGGCCGTCAGCAGCGATGGGGAATGGAGGACTAAATACGGAACTGCTTGATAAGTGATGACTGTGTCAGAGATGGGGAGTTGTTGCTTGATTCTGCTCACACTTGCGTCTCTTGCTGCTTGATCGCTAGTGCTACGATGTCACTGCTCAGGATTGGAGTCGATGTCGGAGGTGCGTTATCAGGTATTCTTCACGGTGAGATAGCGTTCTGACACAATTGAAACGAAGGAACAAACACCGATGGAGTATTGATCGACGTTTCCCGGTCGAATGAGCCCAACCGTGGGATCTTGGCCCACTTTAAAGCTCCCACCACTCCTAAGTGCGTTGATCGTGCATGTCGATGAAGAAATCATTGGTGCTGAGATTGCCGTAGTGTGTCGGAGGGCATCGAGACTGCCGTACGGACGGTACTAGACGAGGCGAAATGTGATCCCAAGTCTATCACTTCGCTCACGATTGGTGCGTCTTGCCCTTCTAGCTGTCAGATCGTTCTCATTGACCATCCAATAGGCACGACTCACTTCATCAACGCCGTCCTAGAACAAGATGTCCGTCGCTTGCAGAAGGTTGCCGTCGTCCGCCTATGCGGGCCTTATACGCGCAGTACGCCTTTCCCCTTCACTGCCTGGAACCGATACTGATGGCATTGGATAGGCGTCCCGCCATTTATCGATTTCCCTCCACATTTGAGGGATATCATGTTGGGTTATATTGGATATGTTGATGGGGGACTACAAAGTGCGTCTGTTACCCCTATTACATTCCCTCTGTCATATGAACTGACTATCCCCCAGTTGACGGGAGCGAGATCCTCCCTATCTCCGCCTCTCAGCTCCTCGAGCAGTGCAAGCACATCAAAGCCCTAGGACTAAAAAACATCGTCCTAGTAGGAGTGTTCAGCACGCTAGACACCGAGGGTTCCCAGGAGCTCAAAGCGAGGGAGATCGTACAGAGCGAAATGGGAGAGGGGGTCAACGTTGTATGTTCTTGTGAAGGTGGATCATTTTATGTGTCGATTGCCCGGTGCTAATCGGGATGTAGTTGGCCAGATTGGGTTGTTGGAGAGGGAGAATGCCTCTAGTACGTCTCCTCATCATACCGTTCGTACTCGACAAAGCTGACTGGACATACAGTCCTTAACGCATCCATACTCACGTTCGCCCAGCGCACTATGCGCGGCTTCAAGCGAGCCATGCACCGACTTGGACTCACCTGTCCTCTCTTCCTCACGCAGAACGACGGCACGTTAACAACTGCTGCGAAAGCCGCTGCGCTCCCTATCCGCACCTTCGCTTCCGGTCAGACGAACTCGATGCGCGGAGCCTCCTACCTAGCAGGATTGGACCTGCGCAAGCAAGCGGGAAAGAGTGTCATCGTCTGCGACGTAGGGGGGACGACGTGTGATGTTGGAGTTCTGTTACCCTCCGGATTCCCGCGCCAGGCAGCGGCGTACATCGAAGTAGGGGGAGTGAGGACGTCGTTCGCCATGCCCGACCTGCTCAGTATCGGCCTTGGAGGCGGCTCGAGAGTTCGGGTAGACGAGCATGGGAAGACCACCGTGGGCCCGGACTCGGTTGGACACTGGATCACCCGCGACGCCAAGGTGTTCGGCGGAGACGTCCTCACCGCTACGGACATTGCTGTCGCCCTCGGTCGGGCCGAGGTAGGGGACGCAAGCAAGATCTCCGGCATCGTCAGCCCCGAGCTGGCGCATGCGGCACAGGCAACTGTCAAGAAGCTGCTCGAGAATGTCATTGATCGGATGAAAACGACCCCGGAGGACCCGACGGTGCTCATGGTAGGCGGAGGGTCGATAATTGTCCCCGATCAGCTGGAAGGGGTGGGGCAGATCCTCCGTCCTCCCTTTTTTGGCGTGGCAAATGCTGTAGGCGCTGCGATGGCCAAAGTCGCAGGAGAAGTGGATACGATCGAGATCCTCCAGGGGAAGAACTTGGCAGATGTACTTGAAAGGATCAAGAAAGAGGCCGTGGCGCGTGCCATCGAGGCTGGTGGAGATCCGACCAAGGTCTCAGTCGTGGATGTTCAGAACTTGCCAGTGCAGTACGTCACCAACCAGGCTACCAGGATTATCGTCAAAGCCGCGGGCGAGTTGTCGATGAGCGACTCGGGCGCGGTGGATGGGGAAGATATCAAGATGATCCCAGAAGAGGACGAGGAGATAGAACCACCCAAGACGGTGTTGTCGTCTGCGAGGGAGGATGTTTCGTTTGACGTGGCGAGCTACCGTCCATACATCAACGAGAAGAAAGAGTGGATCTTGTCGGAACAGGATTTGGAGCTGATCGCCTTAGGCACTTTCGTGCTGGGTACTGGGGGAGGAGGCACGCCGTACCCGCCGATGCTCATCTGCAAGGAGCTCTTACGCGAAGGAAGAGTCATCAAGGTGGTCGATGCTGAAGATGTACCAGAAGATGCGCTCTTTGCTCGGGCGTGTTTTATGGGCAGCCCGAGTGTTTCGGTATGGCATTTCTCCAGTTATTAACATCAACTATTTCTTACTCGACTAATAGTGCGAGCGTCTGCCAGCAGGCACCGAGATCACCACTGCCATGAAGGCTCTGACATCCCATGTTGGGATCTCCAAGATCAGCGGAACTATCAGTGATGAAATAGGTGGTGGTAACGGGATAGTTCCGTTAATCCTCGCGGGCGAATTAGGTGTTCCTGCTATGGATGGCGATTTGATGGGCCGTGCCTACCCCAACATGAATCGTACGCACTCCAGCTCGGTGCGATGCTGGAAAATTCGTCTAATGTGTGCGCAGAATGTCTTCCTGGCGCCTTCAAAATACCCGGAGGTGTTTTCCCCGCAGCACTTGCTGATGGGGTCGGGAACGCTCTTGTAAGTCTCATCAAATAGTACACGATATCATAGACTCAATTCTGCATTAGGTCATGCATGCAGCGCAATCTGGACGGCGTGTCGAGATCATTTTCCGCAATATCTGCACAACGATGGGCTCACGTGCTGGAGTCAGTGTGGTCCCCCTCACCAGAAAACAATGCCAGGACTACGGTGTCGTACGAACTGTGTCACAGGCATGGCGCATCGGACGTGCCATCACCCTCAGCAGACAACAGAACGACTTCAAGTCGATCCCTCGGCGGATTTTGGAGCTACAGAACGGAAAGTGCCTGTTCATCGGAAAGATTGTCGATGTTCAACGGGAAGTTCGCGCTGGTTTCACGTGGGGTCAAGTCACCATTGCACCGTTGCAGGATGACGAGCAGGATGAAACCAGCACAGGCATTGATCTGCCTGAATATGGTCCTGATGATAAGCTTACCATCCCCTTCCAGAATGAGAAGTAAGCCAGCTCCATCTTGAATTCTTCTCGAGCCCTCCTGACTCTTTTGCTAGCCTGGCTGCCTTCCTCAATCATCCGGATGGTACACGCGACATCCTCATTACTGTGCCAGATCTGCTCTCGGTACTTGATAGCCAGTCTGGCGCCAACCTTGGCACACAAGAGTATCGGTATGGTCTGCGTGTCACTGTTATGGGCCTTGCTGGTGATCCAAAGTGGACCCAGACCAAGGAGGGAATGGAGACTGGTGGGCCTGGATACTTCGGTCTCGATATTCCTTTTGTCTCTGTGGGTACGTACCGGGAGCCGAAGAGCGTCATTCGGGAGTACGGACCGGCGTAGATGTGGTCCTACTTCTAGTGGTATAGACGTCCTTCAGACGTAAAGGACACGATTTATTTGCCTTGCTATATCACGCAATAAGATCGAAATGCAATTTGATTAATTCTATCTCCCCAATCAACCCTTCTTCACGGTGCACATTCACCATCCATTTGGATGGATGAGAACCTTTTCGGTCATCAACGCACGCCTGCTTTTAACCGACCGGGGACATACCTTAGTATACCCTTCCACCCTCTTGTCGAATTTCTCATACGCATCGGGAGCATCATCGATCTCCACGCTCTTACTCACAACGAAGCTCGGCTTCGCTTTCCCGCTCACAATTAGATCCCTCAACTGCCGGTTGTATGTCTTGACGTTCGCCAGCCCCAGTCCCAACATTGCCGTCCGCAAGAGATCGAATAGCTGGCAGGAAGTGCTTTTTGCGTTCAACATCTCGCGTCTTCTATAGGGCAAAAGCGATAAAGTCGGCTTAGGAAACAGTATATGCTGATAGTTCGTCATGTTGGACGTTATTCTTGGGAAGAGCATCGTAGAGTCGGGAAGTGGTGGTCACGAGATGGTAGAACCATTGTGCCAGACCCTCCATCGCCAGTCTCAGCCAGCAGATCATTGGTGTAGAAAAGCAAGAGATGATTCGAGCCAATCCGAATGTTGACCGCAACTCATTAGATATGGTACTTGTTCTGCCTGATATCGCTGGCGAAGGACCGGGGTGACGGAGGCGTAGCAGTCGGGTTCTCCTTAGACTTCGCATCACTGGTACTCCACCTACCAGTAGCGTCTCTGGGTGTGTAGACTTGTTATGGCTCGCAGCAGTAGAGATCTCCTTCGGATTCAGGCGGTATAGACGTATCCAATTGATGTGTGGTTGTTATCCGATTGGATGGTCGCGTACGAACGTAAATTGATTTATTCATACATCCTTCCAATCAACCCTTGTTTATGGTGAGCATTCACCACCCATTTGGATGGATTAGGACCTTCTCGGTGATCAGTATACGTTTGTGCATTCAGCACCAGATATACCTTAGTATACCCCTCGACCCTCTTGTCGAATTTCTCATATGCTCAGGAGCATCATCAATCCCAACCCTGTTGCTGACGACAAAGCTGGGCTTGGCTTTCCCGCTCACAATCAAATTCCTCAGCTCCCGATTATAACTCTTGACGTTCGCCTGACCCGTGCCCAACGACAACCCCTTTTCAAACAGTTTCCCAAAAGGCAGGGTCAAGTTTCCGTTCTTCGTTGCTTCGTCTGCTGCTCCAGGATCGGCGGGGACGTACAATCCGGGGATGCCGAGGCCACCGGTAGGGCGTACAACCTGTATCAACGCGCTCAAGACGGCATTCGCCTGTTCCTTCTTCCCATCGGCGGCAACAGCCTGGTATCCCACAGCGTCAACAGCGCGGTCAACCATCCCTCCGTTCTTTTGGATGATCTGGTCCACAGGGTCGGAGACGGTGAAGTCGACAGGTACACATCCGAGTTGCCGTGCTTTCTCCAAGCGTTCGGGCACACGATCAACCACATACACAGAGGAAGCACCTCGCAGAATTGCGCTGTAGGCTGCCATGAGCCCAACAGGCCCTGCACCCCAGACTGCAACACTCTCTCCTGGTCTGAACCCGCTGAGGGTGACCCCATGCCAGCCTGTGGGGAAGATGTCCGCTAGAAGAATGAAATCCTCTTCCCATTTCTTCCCCGGTGGCAACAGAAGGGCATTGAAGTCGGCCCAGGGTACGCGCAAGTATTGCGCCTGTCCTCCGGCATACGGCCCCATGCTAACGTACCCGTAGGCACCTCCTGCGAAGCCAGGATTCACCGTCAGGCAGAAGGCGGTAAGAGAGCGTTCGCAGTTCTTGCAATGACCGCAGGCGACGTTGAATGGGAGTACGATACGGTCGCCTTTCTTCAGAAGAGCCTGTGTAGGTTCTGTATTAGCAATGGTGTCAAAGGAGCAAAAAAAAGTCATAGAACGTACAACGCCTGGCCCAACTTCCTCCACAATCCCCATGTTCTCATGTCCAAACACGATACCCTCCTCTGCACCTATACGCCCCTCGTACATGTGCAAGTCCGACCCGCAAATAGCAGTAGTCGTTACTTTGATAATAACATCGTTAGGATGCTGGATTGCGGGCTTGGGCACAGACTCGACCGCGACGGTGAAAGGACCTTTGTAGACGACGGCTTTCATCGACATGGTGGTTGATTGAAATCAGCTCATTATCCAGCAGTATATGCTGATGGCTTGTCATGCTGGATGTTCATTCGAATGAGGGCGAGAAGTGAGAGCCGAGGGTCACGAGATGAAGAGAAATGGGATAACAATTGAACCGAGCTTTCATTGTCATTATAGAAAGCATCTTCAGTATTGTAGTAAACAGGCCAAGAACTGGTGAAAATCAACCCAGATACCTCGCTGTTGTCCTCGTTGACAGCGGTTGGTGGTTCGCACTTGAGGATGGCAGTGTGGGAGCAAAGATCCCGTCATTCCCATCCGCACCGCATAGCTTGTCACTTTGGATACAAAGCTCTTCAAATTTCTATTGACACCTTAGGCATTCAATGCCGGACTGCAACGGACTAGTCGTCTAATGGTTTGGCCGGTAGAATAAAGTTAACGAGTACTGAGTGACAGATCGGTAGGAATATGTGGCCCCAAAATTCGTTCACACGCTGTTGACCAGTTCATGCAGTTAGGAAGAATACAATTTCATATATGAATACATGTATCCAATCAACCCTTGCGCGTGGTTACGTTGACCAGCCATTTGGATGAATCAAGACCTTCTCGACCATCAGTACACATAGCCGAGCAGCCAAAGCAGCCATACATACCTTCGCATCAGCCCTCTTATCAAATTTCTCATACGCCTCCGGAACATCATCAATGCCGATTCTTCTCGTTACGATGAAGCTCGGCTTTGCCCTCCCAGCCACGATGAGATCCCTTAGCTCGCGATTATAAGCCTTGACGTTCGCTTGGCCCGTGCCTAAGGATAGGCCTTTTTCGAACAGCTTGCCAAACGGAACGGTCAAGTTCCCATTCTTGGTTTCCTCGTCTTTTGCGCCTGGGTCCGCGGGGAGGTACAGGCCGGGAATTCCAATCCCTCCAGTGGGGCGGACGACCTGAAGCAAAGCGCTCAAGACAGCATTCGGCTGTTCTTTCCCGTTCGAAGCTACGGCTTGATAGCCCACCGCGTCCACGCCACGGTCGACCATGCCTCCGTTCCTTTTGGTGATCTGCTCCACCGGATCCGAGTGTGTGAAGTCCACGGGCAAGCATCCAATCTTCTGCGCCCTCTGGAGGCGCTCGGGAACACGATCCACTACAAAAACGGAAGATGCACCTCGCAGGATCGCGCTGTAGGCAGCCATGAGACCAACAGGCCCAGCACCCCAGACGGCAACGCTGCTGAGCGTGATCCCGTGCCATCCGGTGGAGAAGACATCTGCCAGGAGGATGAAGTCCTCTTCCCACGCCTTCCCTGGTGGCAGGACTAGGGCGTTGAAGTCCGCACAAGGCACACGCAGGTACTGCGCTTGCCCACCCGCGTACGGTCCCATGCTCGCGAACCCGTACGCGCCTCCTGCGAACCCGGGGTTGACGGTGAGGCAGAAGGCGGTGAGGGAGCGTTCGCAGTTCTTGCAATGACCGCAAGACACGTTAAATGGAAGGACAATACGGTCGCCTTTCTTGAGGATGGCCTGTGCCTGTCGTTAATATGATTTGATAAAGAAAAAAGATAGACGTACCACCCCCTTCCCCACCTCCTCAACAATCCCCATGTTCTCGTGTCCGAACCTGAGCCCCGGATCCGCAGGCGTTCGCCCCTCGTACATGTGCAGATCTGATCAGCAGATCGCAGTCGTCGTCACCCTGATGATTGCATCGTTCGTGTGCTCGATCTTAGGCTTGGGCATGAACTCGACAGCCACGCTGAAAGGGCTTTTGTATACGATTGCTTTCATGGACATGGTAGTGGGAGTTGAGACTTGAGATCTGGCAATTCTAGCATTTTTTTGGTCGGTATAAGTAAGCGGACGGCTTATGATCCAGGATGTCTTCAACCGGAATGACGGTGTGGAGCTGAGAAGCGACGGCGACGTGGACAGTAGTGACTCCACTGTTCGACCTTACAAGCAGGATACGCTACCAATGTCGTCAACTGGAATGACGCTGTGAAGTTGAGAAGGCTGGTCATTGCGTAGAGAGCAGCCCTTCGACGAGGAGAACGGCGGTGATACCCTGGTTCATTGTCAGAACACACAAATCATCATCAACACAAAGTAAAAGTTCAACATTTCAATCAAAATCGTACTGGACACCAAAGTTAACCTCTTTTGATTCTGTCGTACTCATTGTACTCCATGGCGCTGCATGGTTCGAACTGGAGGACAGTAGGCGCAGCACAGTTGGGATCCCGCGTAACCTTGCACTGCACCCACCCGCACTGCAACTTCTCTTCCTCAAACTAGTCTGGGAATCAACCACCTGAATTGCTGACATCTTAGCGAATCAATACTAGGCGCATAGCTGGCTAACCGCTTGACAACGTGGCCGGGAAACTGTATAAACAAAAAGAGCGATGTATGACAGACTTGGAGACCGCGCTCGGTGCTGGAGGGGAATCCGATGCCCCTCTCTCCGTCTTCCTTAGCCGTTGAATGCCCATCGCTTACCACTGGAAACTCCCGTTTGGTAACCAGTTGAGTAAGCATCGATCAAATAACCGTGCTATGTTCTCTTGGGGAGTTAGATATTCACGGACTGCGCGGGGTGGACAGCGATGACAATCCTGATGTTCACTTGTGTCGAGACCTATGGCGCTGGCCTGTTGGCACGTATATATCTGGCCTTAGATCAGCAGCCTAGACGATCAGTTCCACCCATCATCGTCCCTCTTCCCGCTGCTTCACAAGAGCCAATACTCTTCCTCTCGGTCGAGTCTCTGCTCAAGAGTCGCACCCCACCAGGACAACAAGGATGTTCCACTTCTTCCCGCGCTCCTCTAGCTCTTCTGCCTCCTCCAGCTCCTCCTCGGGCCCCGGCAACATGGAGTCGAAAAGCCGTTTTCGACTCTTCAGACGTCGGTCGCAGGATGACAAACAAGATCCTGTCTCGGAGGACTTTGACGAGGTCAGCCCTCCCTCCTTTTCTTGCCGTAAGTAGCTGATCGTTCTTCTGCAGCTGTCCCTCCCTGACCCGTATCCGAGCTTTTCCTCAGCACCCCAGTTCATCGATCGGCCAGAAATCGTCGACCGTCCAGAAGACGTCCAAGAGGCGCTCGCACGCCTGCGGGATACACCCTACTCAACTTCCACGCACTCCTTACGACACTATCCGCGAGTGATGCTCGCGCCTTCTGCCTTGTCTCCTCCCCTGCGCACTTCTTTTACCTCTTCGTCAGGCTCCTCATGGCCCTCGTCATCTGCTTCATCTTTCACACCCAGGCAGGGTTGGCGCTCGTACGACTTTGAGGGGGAGGACGAGGAGGAGCTGAAACCCCCTAGACGACATTGGTCAGACCCAGGCCACTCCTCACACCAACGCAAGAGGTCCAGCCCATCCGCCTCTCGCATGTCCTACCCAGCATTAAGTACCCACCCGTCCCACCCGTCCCGCCCAACGCGGGTCTCTTCCCTATCACCTCGCTCACGTGCTCTTCCTAAGCCTCGTCTTCCGGCCGCCAGTTCCATATCATCAACTTCGTCCACATCATCCGTGTTCGTTCAACACCAAGAACCTCTCGATTTTCTTTTGCCAGAGGAGAGGTTCGCCCTCCGGAGACGACACGACGACGCAACATTGGGAATCTCGCCCTGGGAACCGCCTGTCAGGCATGGGCCTGGGAGGAGAGGGAACTATTATTTCCAATGAGCTTGGACTAGGTTATGCTATTCGTTCATGAGTGGTATGAATACAATTCCTGCTTGTATCTGTTGCGGAGAATCGTTTACATTTTATCCCCTACTGCTCGTACTACATGGCGGCACGATCTGCTTCCCTCTACCGATTACACAACACTTCGTCGTCGACAGTGGTACTGCTCCAGACACATTACCCCATACAAAATTATCAGAGAAAGCGTCCCAGATCCCAAATAAGGTATCAAACATGAAGCCCAAAAAAGATGAAGACAGGAAACCAAGTTAATCAGCGTGTACGTTGCGCGATAGCGTGCAGAGATGTTAATAGATTCGTTTCTGTGGGAAAGATTGCAGAAACCGGCAGAGCTGATGACTGGGGCGAGCTTGCAGCTTGGAGAGCAAGTCGGAACATCGAGAAAGCGGTTTCAGCGGCTCATAGGAGTGGATAAGTGACCTTTTGCAGGCGGACGAGACGTGGTCTACAGCCTGGCAAAGCAATTCCCCAGCCGGCGGCGAAGTGTCGCCAGAGCGCTCGTCTGCCGCTTCATCGACGACCGGTCCTGACGCTCCTGGTCCTCCTTTGACCCATGTGGAGGATCGTCATCTATCAGAACTGTCAGACAAATCGCACTACTTCAAAAGGAAATGACATACATTCGAGAACGGGCAGGCAGACAAGAGCGTCAAGCGTCTCCTGCGCCTCCACAAGTTCGGCATAGAGCGCAGAAGTGGGTAACGGCTCGAGCTCTAGCAGCTTCTCTTTTATGCTCTGGATTCCTTGAGCGCATGCTCAGTGATGGACTTGGGACTACACTCACCTGAAGGGGGTAATCGCCCGCAGCAGGCCTGCGGATATGGCGGTTGTTTGCGTCTCCCATTCGCAGCCGCAGCTTAGAGCGCAGCTTTGGTATCATGCCCCTCTGAGTCTTCGGCTTGGAAAAGATTGTGTTCGCCATCGGTTGATCAGAAAATTGTACGATGTGGTGAAAGAGTGAGGTGAGCTGGGACGACTTGCGTGACCGGCTTTTGGGACTGAAGGCAGTGGAGGAAGGGGGAGCGCGTGGAGGCGGGGGAAGGGGGATTATGAGCTCCTTTTATGGGCAGGTGCGAGACAGTCTGGTACTAGTGAGTCGGCCAATGTTTGACGCATTGTGTCCGAGACACGCCAGATTGTGTTCGGCACTGCGAGAATCTCTTCTTCTGCGGGGATGCGCGACACGGGCGGCTGGAGAAGACAATCCAATCGTCCAATGGGGAGTCGCCCAACGATGATAAGACACCTTTCCAGCTCAATGTCGCATATTGTCTTGATCTGGATAGGTATTCAGTCAGGAAGACCTGTCGCGGGATCACGAGTTGTTGTCCACATGGTCTATCAAAATAGAGATCCCTAGATCTGATTGCGTGCACCGAGACATTAGACTGCTTCTTCGGGTTGACCGTGACTGAGCGTCTTTCCGGGTGCTGATCGTGTTATCCGAGGAAGACCGTCCGGCTCATGTACGATCTAATGCGCCATAACGCCCACCGCATCTCCTGGAAGATGTGTTCATGTCCGTCACGCGAATCACAGGGTGTTCGTGCGAGACACGACGTTGGGTCTGAACATGTATTAGCATGCGGAGGTCTTGTGCACGGAGCGAAACTTACTGTGGTCTGTCGTGATCTCCTCTGCCACCCATCGAAGTGGATTCACAGCAGGAGAGTCATGCCGCACTCCTGTTGGGCGACATCTGACTATATGCCACTTTCTCCACGTTACTGTCTATAGGATATGCGTTGACGGCGAGCGCATTACATCCAGACCATTTGTTATGGATTGTACAAGGTCGATACTGGGGTAAGACTGCAGCTGCTCTTGATGGTGGGAGGAAGGAAACAGTCATCCAGCCCCTTTCGGTATTTCTTCGGTTCCGGTGTCCCCGCAACCAAGAACTTCTCGTTTTACCAGCAGTTAATGACATTAATGCAAGATCTGCAGTATTGTTAGGCAAGAAGAATAGTAATTACAATTTGGCTATAATGACAAGAAGAGTTTAGAGGTCTTGTCTATCGTGTTTATGTATCCTAGACAAGACCAAATCCGACTCATCTCAGCGGGACCAATCGTTGTAGATACACGAAAAGAATCGTCGACGTCTGTCAACGCCGGCTCACTCCCTGATATCACTCGTTAGACTCGTTGCATACCCTTCACTCCTTCGTCCCACACCTTACATTCCATTGCTTCTCAGCAACATCTCCTCTTTGAACTGAACTCTTTTCACCAAGAATCCCGACGGTCACACGACCGCGCAATCAAGCTGAAGCGACTGCTCTCATCCGCGTCGCGTCCCCAGATCTCCGGGGTACAACGATGTAGTCCTCATCTGGTGCTGACAGCCGGACCGTCGACGAGGAGGTTCTATGCTCAGCTCGTAAATTCTGGAGAGCTGGGGCTCAGTGAGGATCGAGTGAAACACGCGTATCTGAGCGCTAGACCGACTGCGTGGTCGAACGCGACGAACGACTCCGTTCCGAAAACGAACGACGCTCTACCATTTCCTATTGAAGAACTACACCAGGTGGACGCCAGTACATCAAATCACAAACTCAAGAAGGAACATCGTGTTCACAAGAGAAAGGAAGAGGATTCCATCCTGACAATACTCGACGACGTGAACACCTCCAACCAGCAACTAGCTACGCTCATGCGACATTCCGCTCCCAGCAGGCACCGGCACGACTGGCGACAGCGTGCCTACTCGCGCTTATTCGCCCATCACGAGAAACGCGTCATCAAGTCCATAGAATCCAACTCAAAAGAGAAAGGCAAATCAAAATACAAGGAGATCGCGTCTGCCATAGCGGTGTTCTCTCCACCCCCGCGAGTGAAACGTCTCGGCCCTCCCATCCCCCACACATCCGCAACCCAGCCACTAGGCCCGGAAATAGAAGTCTACAAAACCAAGTTCGACGAGCTGCTCAAGTACGAAGAGGCGACGTGTGCGGACTCGTTCAAGGAACGGCTGGAGATGTGGGATTTAGATAAGCTCAAGGAGGAGGGCTATGTCCTTGTTGGCTTGAGGGGGTTTTGGAGGGCATACAAGAAAGCGGGGAAGCCAATCGCAGTGTTCTCGCGTGTGGAGGGGGATATTGGCTGGAATCGCTTCGAGTATGTGTCACGTATATGCTCATTTTGGCAACAGCTGATAGGTGTCGAAGTGCGGGATCAGTGGTCACGGTATGTCGCCGTCACCCCCTGTACGAGGAAACGATCCCCGGCACGGTTGTGCAAAAAACTACCTCGGCGATCCACGTCGCTTTCAACGACAAGACGCTGTTCGACGACCAAGAGACGCTGCTGGAAGAAGGCGTATGGAGACTCGATTTCGGATCAAATAATATCAACTTTGCACGTATGCGAGCAGCGATCGAAGCCTTGGCGCACAATCCTGCCGAACACGAGTTTGCGGCTCAGGGAGGGGACAGCGAGTATATCCTACGGGGGACGTTTGTCAGAGACGCACTTTTGCGCTCGTTCAAGCCCCTTGCAGGGATGGAGACACCCCGGGCAGTGGAAACGGAGATCTCTGGGCGACCGGTACCGGAGAGACTTGCCGAATCAGCAATGGCGGAGCTGCCCGCTGAACCACGGGCGGGCGAAGTGCATCCTATATTGTCAGCCTTCGACCCGCTCCCAAATCGCCCGCCATCAGGTGCCTTCACCCACGACCAGCTGATCCAATCCTGGGCCCGGCGGTACCGCCGACCCAACCCCATCGTAGTTGAAGGCGACCCCGTGCTAGATCTCAACGAGACTCAAACGCGGGCCGTGGCGCTCATGCTCTCCAAACGGCTGTCACTCGTCCAGGGCCCGCCTGGGACAGGAAAGACGAAGACGATCATTGAGGCTGCACGCTTGCTCAAGCTGCATTTCGAAGTGCCCCAGCCTTTGCTGGTGGCGACGTACACCAACGTCGCTGTGGATAACCTCGTTGCCGGACTTGCTGCTGCTGGGCTCAGGCCGCTCCGTGTTGGTGGGGAGGAATATAGCCAGCAACCCAAGCTCGATAAACACAGGTTGGAAGTAAAGATCGCTGCTCACCCACTGCAAAAAGAGGTCGAAAAGCTGGAGAAGGCGATTGATAAGCTTTCTGACAGACGACGGGAGGCGATCGACGCTGCGAAGCCGAGCAAGAATGAGGAGCGTATCGAACGGGCTAAGAATACGCATAAGGAACATCTGCTGAGGCTCAAGATGAAGAAGTTTGCTATAAGGAATGCGATGATACATGATATTGTCAGCAAGGCGGACGTGGTGTGCACTACTTGCTTGACGAGCGCAAATACGGCTCTTAATGTTATCGACTTTCCTGTGGTGTTTCTTGATGAGGCGAGCATGTCTACCGAGCCTGCATCGCTGATCCCACTAATGAAAGGCGTGAGTACACATTTTTCGTAGCAGGGCAGTGAGCTGATCCCGTACAGTCTAGACATGTCGCGCTCATCGGGGACCACAAACAGCTTCCACCAATCATCACCAGTGCCGAGGCCCAAGCTGGTGGGTTGAGCAAATCCCTCTTTGAGCGCCTGACAGAGGAAGGCGACACCCCCTCAATAATGCTCGACATGCAGTACCGCATGCACCCCTCTATCTCCCGCTTCCCGTCCGCACAGTTCTACAACAAAACTCTGCGAGACGGTACCGTTGACCATGCTGGCAAAGTCCGGCCTTCACTCGCCCCTCCAAAGTCTACTCTGTTAGACGACGAGTCGGTCAGCGAGCTCCAAACGGAGAAAGAACGCCTCTCGGTTGTGTTCGTCGATCATGCCGGGTCGGAAGCAAAGAAAGACCGGAGCAGGATCAATGCTGGCGAGGCGCAGATGGTGTGCTCTATTGTCGAGGAACTGCTGTACTGCAACCCCAGCATGACAGGGGACGACATTGGCATCATCGCTCCCTACGTGGCGCAGATCCGGCTCCTGGACCGGTTGCTCAAGCACGACCAAGAACAAGCGGAGCGGTTCAAGAGCACGCTAGGCGAGCATCGGGGACTGCAGATGTCAAATATCGAGGTCAAGACCGTGGACGGGTTTGAGGGAAGAGAGAAAGAAGTCATCATCTTCTCAACAGTGAGGAACAACCCCCAAGGCGCGATCGGTTTCCTTGCCGATGGGAGAAGGCTCAACGTCGGCCTAACTCGGGCGAGGCGTGCTCTTTTCGTATTGGGGAACGCGGGGACGCTGAAGGACGGGCATGGGGGATTCAGAGGAACGGGAGGGGTGGTCCTCGCTGGAGGAGGGGAGAGGGTGTGGAAGAGGTATATGGAATGGTTGGAGAAGGAACAGTTGATTCGCCGGTGGGCAGGTGGGAGGTTCTTACCCCTTGCAGTGGGTAAGACGGCGCAATGATGATGGGTATTGAAAAGTGTTGTATTATAAAGAGTCTATAGTGTTATTCTTGGATAATGGGGATTAAGACAGCGCACCTTTCTCAACTTCAAAGGCCTGGCCCATAGATAAAGCTCTCCATTGGCTGATTACGGCCTTACACGTGTGCGCCAACGACGATCTTGGGCAATCTCACGGTCTGGGGCTGTGGAGAGGTGCAAAAGGTTCCGGTGGGGTCAAATGACGTATACAACGCGTCAACACACTGAACATCAACGCCGCGCCAATCGAACACCACGAACGAGGAACTCACCCTAACCTTTTTCAGCCTTTAAGAGCCTGCCATCCGCAGAAACCTCTCTCTTCCGCACCACCATCTTCTGTTATTCCTGACTGTTTTCAACAAAAAATGAGAGTACACAATATCCTCCTCCTCGTGATCCTCGCGACGAGCGCGACCGCAGGCTGGTTCGGAGGCGACAAGGGTGCGTCTTCTGCTCACTTCCTATACAGCCACCCTAACCCATCTGTGATTAGACGCATCAGCGGTACCTGAATTTTCTTCCTGGGATGGAGAGAAGCTGGCGAGTCACTTGAAGGAACAGGGGATTTCCGTTCCGCATGGTTTCACCAGGGACGAGCTTGTCGCGCTCGCTAAAGCCAATTACGACGCCGTGAACTCGTGGGAGAAGGCTCATGTTGAGCATGCCCAGAAAGTCTTTTCAGATGCAAAGGAATCACTTGTTGATGGGTTCGTGTGCTTGTACCATAAATTGCTCCCGGTTTCTCATTCGCATTCAGATGGACCGAGTCCCAGCTACGCGAGTTCCTCCTCGAGCAAGGCATCATCGCGCCTGCATCGAGGTCGGAACAGCTCCGCCTTCTCGCCAAGACCCGTTATAAAGCTCTTTCAAGCGCCGTCTCCTCTTACTCCGCTGCCTTCTCCACCGCAATCCACGGAGACGCGACCGCGCAGGCTTCGAAGTCTTTGAACTCTGCAGCAGCAGCGGCATCTCGTTCTGCGACCGCAGCGGCAGCAGAGGCCTCCCGTAACATTCAGAGGGCGATGGACGAGTCAAAGGACTTCATCTGGAGCGAATGGTCCGACTCGGACTTGAGGAACTGGCTAGAAGAACACAGGTTTGTCAAAACTAAGGCTGAGCTGAAACGGGAAGAACTGCTAGAGAAGATGAAGCATGCTTACACCACGGTCTACAACCCTGCTTACGAGGCATGGAGCACGTCTTACATTGTGGGTCCTTTTCTCACCGCGCATGACATCTGCTGACAAGATTTTGTAGCACGAGTGGCTAGTCGCCAACGGGGTCATCAAATCCGATTATCAGCAGGCTCGCGATAAGCTGCTCCATCTCATGAAGGAGAATTACTATTCCACGCAGGATAAGGTCTACCAGGCGTGGTCCGACTCGGATCTCAAGGTGTGGTTGGTCGAGCATGAAGTCATCAAATCCGATGCCCAGATCAAGCGCGAAAAATTGATCAAGTTGATGGATGACCACTATAATCACGCCAGGGACATCATCTGGTCATCTTGGAAAGACTCGGATATGCACGACTGGCTCATCGATCGTGGGTATTTGCGTTCCGAGGCCCAGGCTCGCCGGGACGAGCTCGAGGGGCTGATGCACGAGAAGTATGATCAAGTGCAGCAATATGCCGCGGCCTACCTGACCTGGCCTGATGCCCGTCTTCGTGCCTACCTTCGCAACAACGGTGTTGACGACACCAAGATTCCCGGGATGGATCGCACCACTCTGCTGCAAGAAACGCGCATCCGCTGGGTCCAAACCACCTCCGCGCTTGACGACATTCTTGCGACCATTCGCCGGTACCTCATGACGGGGACTGAGTTTGCAGAGGACAAAGTCGAGGACTTGAAGGAGCTTCTCGGTCTGGGCAAGGCTTCACTTGAGCGCGAGTTCAAGAAGGAGAAGAAGGCTGCGTATGATGCTGCGAGTGACACCGCCAAATCTGCCAGTTCGGCCGCTAGCAAGTTGAGCAGCGTTGCGAGTTCGGCGAGTGCGAAGTCAGAGTTGTAAACGTGGAAAGTCGTTTGTGTATGCCATGCTGCACATTTCGACGGAGGCCCAATAAAAATCGAAGACTGAAGAGACTGTTATAACGCAAGACTACGATCATGTACCGCTACCGTACCGCATGTACGCCAAGTGCATCAACCGCTCCCTGTGTTTGTCATCTGTATCATACTTCTTACGATCGAATGATATGAATCCTGATTCCCTTAGTTCGGTGAGTAGATTGTGCCGACTCATATGACCCCCGAAAGCCGCGGACCGGCGGTACATCAACCTCCCGTCGAAGCTTACTGTAGGACAAGCTTGACAGACCCCTTTCTCTGCCCCTGCCCAGTGCACAGCCTGTCCATTTACGCTTTCTGAGACCTTGTCATCCCTGCACATTTCACGAGTTTCTGGGCAGCAGGCCTGAGCATCGTCAGCTGATGGGAACTGGAGGGAATTTGCCGCTGTTTCGCCGCTGACACCCTTGGGGAGGTGGATGTTGGGTTTGGCGGTGTATCGGGATCGCGAGCCCGATCATGTCCTCACCGTTGACAGAGTTGGCTGTACGCGAACGAGAGTGTTGACCAGAGAGATGTAGACTGTTTAAGTTGAGGTATCTGCACTTTGCAGACGGTTCAGAGCTACAGTGAAAGTTGATTCTTGAAAAGCAGCCGTGCTCAGTCTGTACAGGGGAGTTTGTCTATAGAGAATCGGACATAGCGTGAATCGCCCCTCCAGCCAGATAGACGTCTTACCAGCGCCTGTCTCGCGCGTAGGATAAGCAGCAAACCACCCTCATTTTTGTGGAGGACCGTTCCTACGCATCCCTACTCAATGCTGGTGGACGTAACAATTTCTTGCTACCCCCTGCCAAGTGGACTTCATACTAGTGAATATCAGGAGTCGCATACATCGTCAGGGTTTTTCTGGCAATAAGGTGGGGTAAGGGGTGGAGGTGTCGGAGACGCGGGGCGAGATGTGGGGTAACATTCAACACCTCCGCATTCGAAGTGAGGTGCTTCCTTTCAACTGGCACGTGAGGCGCGCGTGTTTCTTTCCGACAGGGGGCTTCCACTTGACCACCATCGAGTCAGATGGACAATGCGCATCAACGGCCATCTGTCTCTGTGGCTGCAATCCAATTCAGTTGGGATGTCATATGTCCTGTCTCACATGCAGCATGGTGGTTGATGATGTCGAAAGACGCTTCCTCCACTAGCTTGGCTCTGCTTCTCTTCTCACTCAACCTTCGCGGCGCGGCTTCCGGAAAGACTGGCACGAGACCTCTGGGCATCGCATGCGGTGATCAGCTCCATCTTTTCGTCAATCGGTTATAAACTTCGACAGGGAGCTTAATCTCCTACTCGCCGCTTTTGGTGTTTTCTCTCTCCACCTCGAGACATGGCTGGCGGATCCGAGATCGCGGGGCATTACAAGCACCTCATCAATCCGAATAAACACTGGTGGCAGCATACTAGAGGATGGAAGCTCATGTTTTGGGTAGGCCTCTAGTAAGTTGACACGGATGCGCGTTGAGATTGTGCGCTTATGCATAACAGCTGCCTCGGAAACATGGCGAACGGATACGACGGCGCCCTCGTTTCTGGATTGCAGGTAGGTCTCTCGCACGTGTTCAACTTGCTTTCCAGCTGATTACGCCACCGCCAAGATCTTGCCCCTATTTCAGGTAAATCTCTCACAATTGTTCAAATCGCTTTCAACCTGATCACGGCGCCGCCCCTATTTCAGGAGGATTTCAACCACCCGACCGGCAGCACGCTAGGCTTATTGGGTGCTGTCCAGAACATCGGCTCTCTGGGATCAATTCCCGTCGCTCCGCTGTGGAATGATCGCTTCGGTCGCCGGAAGACCATCCTGCTTGGCACGACGATGATGATAACCGGTGCAGCACTGCAGGCAGCGGCAAAGGACGTGAACTGGTTCCTGGGTGGACGGGCTCTGCTCGGCTTCGGCGGAGGGTTCAACAACAACGCCGATCCTTTGATGGTCATCGAGCTCGCATACCCGTCTCACCGGCCCATCCTCTCCGGCTGCTACGGCTCCCTCACCGGTGTAGGCTCCATCGTGGCCGCTGCGATTACCTTCGGAACATACTACATCTCCAGCAGCTGGTCGTGGCGTCTCCCCGCGCTGGTACAGGTCATCCCAACCGTGTTCCAGATGTGCATGGTCATGCTTGGCCCCGAGTCTCCGCGCTGGCTCATGTCCAAGGGTCGGGAGCAAGAGGCATTGGACGTGCTGGTGTACTACCACGGCAAGGGAGACCCGCACGATCCGCTCGTGCTGTACGAATTCGAGGAGATGAAGAAAGCGGTGGAAGAGGAGAAGAAGAACAAGATTGGCGGTTGGATAAGTTTGTTCAACACGCCCGGCATGCGTCGTCGGTCTTGGATCATGATGGCACTGGCACTGTCTGGACAGTGGTCTGGTAACGGCCTTGTCACCTACTACCTCTCCCCAGTGCTCAACACCATCGGCATCACGGACCGCAAGCAGCAGCTCGGTATCAACCTCGGCTTGACGGTGTGGAACTTCGCCTGCGGTATCATGGCCGGGTTTTCGGCTGACAAGTTTGGCCGACGCCGGATCTTCCTCGCAACGACGAGCATGATGCTCGCATTCCTCGTATCGGTCACGATATGCTCGGCACAGTACAACCTGCACAAGGACAAGGTATCCGGCGCGTTTGTCGTGGTGTTCATATACTTCTTCACAGGTTGTTACGCCTTCGGTTGGCCCGGTATCATGCTCCTCTACGTGACGGAGATTGTGCCCACGTCGTTGCGATCCAAGGCCCACTCGCTGTGGGCCATCACACAAGCGTCCTTCCTCGTCTTCAACCAGTACACGAACCCGATCGGTTTCCAAAGCCTAGGGTGGAAATACTACGTGAGCCTGCCCCACTCGCACACAGCTACATAAGTCTCACCTTGATGCAGCTCGTATTTGATGTAGTGATGGTCGTGATCCTGGCCTTCCTCTACTTCTTCATCATCGAGACTAAAGGACTGACACTGGAAGAGACCGGGATTCTCTTCGACGGCGAGGTAGCTGTGAAGAACCTGCAAGACCGCGCAGACCAGCAGGCGGCATTGGATGCCGATGTCGAGGATATCGTGCATCGTGATAGGGGAGAGGAGGAGAGCCCGGGGAGCGAAAAGGGAAGCTTTGTACACACGGAGCACGTGTAGTTCGGATTATGAGCCGGACAAGGCAATGCGCTGTAACGCAGTTGACGGTAGCGAACACTTGGTTGTACACCATAAACGATGTAAAAAGACTTTTTTGAGGCGGTTGTATCATTCCAGTTCTCTTAGGCATGGGATCATGTAGACTCGGGGCAGTCCAGCACCATCCTCACATATGCCACATCTCCCTTCCAAAATGTTGGCCCATCCTCTTTCCCAGCAGGTCGAATAGCGCGCATCCCGAACCGCTCGTAGAATCCCCGGGCATCCCAGCGCGCGTCGCACCATACTCTTACGCAGCCCTTCCCTCCTTCCTCGCTGCTCGGGGTGACTCCCGTCTCTGGATCGTCTTCAACGTTGGCACCGAGAAGTTCTGGCCGGGTGAGGAAATCGAGCACGTGTTTGAGAAGCGCCGATCCGACTCCCTTCCCTTGGTACATGGGGTCAGTCGCGAACTTGCGAAACCTCCCAGTTCTCGGCAACTTCGATTGATCTAGATCGGAGGATAAAACTCCTTCTTCTGGGAGAGGCTCCAGAAAACAGGAGATAACCGATATAGGGACCTCCCCCTCCGTCGCCGAACTAAGGAAAGCGCCAAAATGCCAGCCGTGGTCGTCTTCCTCGAGAATAACATAGGAAAGGGGCTTGTGTGGCCATAATACTTTATGTCGAAGTGCGTGTGTTGAGGAGGGAGAGATTGGGCGGATGAGGACTTGCAGGGAGGACATCGTCGCGGTTGCTTGGCCAAAAAAAATACAAAGTGAGAAGAGCTGATATTATTCATGGACCGGAACCGAGGAAACACCGAAGAGGGTCCTGTGACTCTTGCCTTCTTACCACCACCAAAGAAGTCTTACCCCACTTTAACTTGTTCAATTCATAACAAAATGTGTGGGCGCTATGCCCTCGGCATCAACGTATGCCTATCAAATGCGATATGGAGAAGCGCTAAGGTGCATATAGCCAGATGTCCCCCAACAGGTGCGGCATGACTATCCTGCTGTGAACCCTCGTCGATGGGTGGGAGGAGATCGGCATAGACCACGGTAAGTTCCGCTCCTGCATGATTCCTACGCGTGCTTATGCATGATGTTAGCTTCAACGTCGCTCCTCGATCGAACGCTCCTGTGGTGCGGCAGGATCCGCATGACGGACATGAGTACTTTCTCCAGGAGATGCAGTGGGGCGTGATCCCTCATTGGACGAAGCATGAACCTGATGGATCTTCTCCCCTTAACACGATTAACGCGCGAAGTGAGGCACTCATGGAGAGGGGTGGGATGTGGGCAAGCTTGAAGGGGAAGAAGAGGTGCCTGGTCGTGTGTGATGGGTAAGTAACGCGATCTTTTGAAGGGCTATGCTGAGAAGGGACAGGTACTATGAGTGGTTGAAGAAGGGAAGCCAGAGAACACCATACTTCACACGCCAACCAGATGGAAAATGTATGCTACTTGCAGGGTTGTGGGATAGCGTAACGTACGAAGGTCCGGCCTCAATGTCTTTTCTTTTTGAGTGCTGCTCAATAGGCTGCTCAGGAGCAACCGAGCCTCTCTTTACGTATACGATCATCACGACCGACTCATCGAAGGAACTCTCGTTCTTGCATGATCGGATGCCTGTGGTCCTCTCTACCGAAGAGGACATCAAGACCTGGCTAGACCCGACGATCACCGAGTGGTCGAACGAGAGGCTCGGCAAACTGCTGCGACCATACGAGGGGCATCTAGAGTGGTATGTTCCCGCCACAGCTCGCATATATGTGTTCCTGATGGACGCATATAGTTACCCTGTGGCGCAGGAAGTGGGCAACGTGAGAAAAGACTCGCCGACGTTCATCCAACCTGTGTCGAAGCGGGCCGATGGCATACAGGCGATGTTCCAGAAGCAGGAGAAGAAGCAAGAAGTGCGGAGGTCCCAGACACCGACGACGGGTGGAGCAGAGAGCCCGAAGCCCGAGAGCTCGCAGGCGAGCACGAAGGTCGCGCGGGATGAGAAGGGCGAGGGAGGCGCATTCGTATCGGAGGACAACCAGCCTTCTCAAGCTCTCCCGCCTGCTACTCCCACTAGGAAACGCAAGACGACGGAAGAGAGTGACTCGGACGTCGTGGAGGTGTCCCCTCTTCCTAAGAAGCCGAAAGCCGAGCACAAGAGCGCTGGAAAGCTTAAGCCCACACCTGCTAAGAAGAAACTGCAGGAGACGACGCCTAAGATTACCAAGTTCTTCGGTGGGAAGAATGAGCCGAAGGAAAGCCCCAAAATTACTAGCTTCTTCAAGAAGACCTGAATCGAATGATTCTGGCGGACGGTCCAAACTGCAATATACCCCGGACTCGTTTCTATACTATGAAAAAGTGTTTGTATTCCAGAAGCCCATGGTTTGCTCACTATTATGATATCGTTGTTGTACAATATCCCCGGATTGTTGAATTGTACATATGTAGTCTATCAATTGGGAAACTCAATAGCAGACCCTCAACGGTTTTACTACATGACGTCCCTGATCGACAAGGAGGAATGTGATCGAAACGCGAAATTTCGGTGCACGCGACCTGTCAACACGTCAATCACACGTAGAGTGGACAGAAAACGCGTCCAACAATCTGTTCAACAATGAATAATAATATTCTAGCTTACCAACGCCGTTAACGCTTCTACGCGCTGTTCATTGTGGGCGGCAACCTGTGACGCGTCAAAGAGCCTGCCCTGAAGCCCGGAAAAGGCTTGAGCACGGAGACAAAATTAGGTGCCGAATGCCTGTTACGCCCAAAGCCGCTTACCGCGCCTCTCCTGCATACAACAGTCTCTCCTCATCGTCTTTCGTCCCCTGCTCGTCGTCCTCGTCGTTGTCCACCCCTCTGCTTTCCTCTTTCTTCTACCTATCACGCATGTCACAGAAAGTTGCAAACACACGCCCGCCCAGGCCTTATAGAGGCTCATGGAAGAGCGGGTCACGCTCTACTAACCCATCGAATGCATACACGCCGCCTGCTGCGGATGAGCCAGAGGAACTGCGCGTCCTCAAGGGAAAGCATGCAGACGCGCTCAAGATCATGCGCGAGATGTACCCAGACTGGACAGACGAGGATGTCCTCTTCCTGCTTGAGGAGGTCCAGGGCGACGTCGAGGTGGCAGTGTCCAGGATCACCGAAGGTACGTGCGCACCGTGTGTCGATGGGCGTTGACTCATACCCTGTTTGTGTAGGTCATGCCGAGCGTTGGTCCCAGACTACTAAGAAGAAGGAGAAAAAGCACACTGCAGCTTCTATCCCTGCTAATGGAAAGGGAACTCCCGAAGGTGCTCCTAACGGTCACACTTTCGCCGGAGGCCGCGGTATGCGCGGCGGCAGAGGCGGTGGACGCGGTGGCTTCACTGGTGTCTCCCGTGGTGGACGCGGTGGCTTAGTTGGTGGTCGCGGCGGTGCGCGGAAGCATGATGCAGAAGCTGGATCTGCTCCTGCTCCTGCTCCCGCTGGTGATGTTCCAGGTGCGACTGATAACGGCTGGGGCCCACCTAACATCGACGTCCCTAGTGCTGAAGCCACCGCAATGTGGGGCCCCGTTGACCAGACTGCGACGCCCAAAGATTGGAATCCGATCTCGCTCAAGCAGAAGAACAACATACTCGCTTGGGCGAAGGGAGGCGACAAGACCGGTTGGGAAGACTCAAAGGTTGAGGAACCGAGTAAAGAGGTGATTACTCCTCTTAAGGGTGTAGTCACCGCCGCACCTACTACTGCCGCCGAGGTGGGAAGTGCACCCGGGATCCCCACTCCGGCTCCTGTGAATGGCAAGGGTGTTAGCACCTCTGCTGCCCCTGCTGTGCCTGCCGCTCCCCCCGTCCCCGTACACAAGTCTGCGAAGGTTCCCGCTGCTCCCAAGTTAAGCTGGGCCCAGATTGCCAAGTATGTTTCCTGATAACATTGATATGTCCAGTCCTGATGATACTGTTAGACCCCAGCCAAAGCCAACGCCTCCCCCTGCTCCCGTTGTTGTCCATGTCGCTCCTCCTCCCCTTCCCACTCCACCCATCTCGGACGAAACGCCCCTCCCCTTAATACCTGTCTCTAAGAACGCCACCCTGGACGAACCAGAGGAACCTACTACGATCCCGACTGAACCTGCGTGGGCGTTGGCTGAGCCTACGACCACCGTAGGTGAGATCGGCACAGATGCTGGCGACGAAGAGAATCTCGGTGGCGAAACTTGGGAGCCGATCGATAAAGTGGTCGAACCCGAACCAGTTACCACCGTCGGCGATCTGGATGAGCCTGTGGAGGAACCTGTGGTAACGGTTTCACAGGCCGCTGAAGAACCTCCAAAGACGAAGCTGCCCGTCTCACCCACCACTGCTGCTGCGGTAGCTCCTCCTGGTCTCGCCGCTCCCAAGGCCAAACCTAACGTGCACCCTCGTTCTTCAAGCGCCAGGTTCAAGATCGGCGACGATAGCTCTGCTCTCCCCGCGACTGCTCGGTGGGCGTCGCCTGGCATGAGCATGATGTTTGGTAGCTTGAAGGTTGGAGATGACAGTGAAGAGGTGCCTGCACCCATTGAGCAGGCCCCCGCACCTCAGGCACAGACCTTGCCTGCCCCCGCCCCTGCTCCTGCTCCCGTCCCTGCAGGTCAGGCTGCGCCAAGCCTGCCTGTATCCCAGAGTCAACCTCTCCCTCCCAAGCCTGAATTGCCTCAGGCTGCTCCCTACCAGCCGCAGCCCGTGGTCCCACCTCAGCCAGCTGGTCTACCTCTGCCCGCTGCACCTCAGCCGACTGCCTCCGCTGCAGCTGGCCTCTCGAACGTCCAGCACCTCTTTAACGCTTCCCTCGTGCACCCTCCTCCGGCCTCGGCGCCAGTGTCAGGCTCTCTCCAGACTCAACAGTCCCAGGCTCAGCACCTCCCCCCTATTCCCTCACAGCCCCCTCACCTACCCCAACAGCACGCACCCTCCTATCAGGCGTCTCAGCCTCAGCCGCAGGCACAGCCGCCCAGTTATTTGGCTGCGTTGCAGCAGTCATCCGGCGGCTTGCCATTGTCCGGTCACATCGACTCCCATTCGGCACTGCCCCCTACGCAGATACAGCAGCAACATGCGCCTCTGGCCCAGCAGGCCCCTACTTCTACCCTGGGCCAGAACTACTTCCGCCAAGAGCAGCAGCAGCAATATTATCATGCACCGACTCCCCCTCAGGCGGCTCCTTCGCAGCAAGACCACCTGCCGAGCTCTTATGGTGGCTTTGGCGCTCAGGGTGGACAAGGCAACCTGCCAGGATTTGGTGGCAGTGGCGGGTTGGGCAATGATTATCAGTATGGTGCAAGCGATAGGGTGAGCCTCCATTCAGTGATCATGTCGTCGTGTTCCACTAATCGTATGTCTAGGGCTTCTACGATTCCTACAACCAAAATAACTTCCGTAACCTCGGGCATGATGATCACAAGCTTCCTACGCAACCAAGCCAAGCTTCGTTGCAGGCACAGCAGCCATTACAGAACCAGCAGCAACAGCCAGGTGCGCAGAGCCACACCGGGCCGAACGCCTCTTCCCAGCAGCCTGCTGGGCAGAACCAGCCTGGCCAAGGTCAACAGCAGCAGTTCCCTGGCATGCCGGCCCCGGCGCCCTATTACTACCCCAGCCCCTATTATATGCAGAACCAGTACTACGGCCAGCCCATGCCCGGATATGGTCAGCCGTTCGTGCAGTTCCCGAAGTACGGTGGACCGCCTGCTCAGGCACCCAGCTCAAAGCCGGCGCCTGCGCAGAACACGTCTGGCCCTTACGGCAGCTCGTACCATCCGGGCCAGAGTGCCGGACTGGGCGGCTATGACGATGCGGCACCCACGGGCTACGGTGGTGCTTCCAATTCTCTCGATTTCAAATATAATCAAGGTCTCCAGAACTTCCTCGGGGTCCCCGGTGGCAACTCGTCCCTACTCGGAACTGGGGCTGGTGCTGGTAACCAACCGCGTGGGTCGAACTTGAACTCCGGCCCCGGTGGCCTGCAAGATCGTTACACAGCCGCTCAGTCCGTCGATAAGACCGTTCCTGCTCCTTCTCAAGGCGCGCAGCTCGGGCAGACCGGTCGCCCTGGTGTCGGTACCTCACAGGCTGGTCAGCAAGGTCAAGGTCAGCAGGGTGCTGGTCAGCAGCAAGGCGGAGGGTATTACGGCAATCGTTATGGAAACACTCCTCAGAACCAGAACCAAGGCGGGTATCCTCCCCAGGGCGATAACCAGTACTACCAGCACTACGGTCAGAGGCAGTACTGGCAGCAGTGAAGGACTATCCAAAACAGCAGTCTCGAACAGCAGTCTCGACGGGCGATGGTGACAATTGTGTCGTATCACATTTTTTGTGTCCATTTCTCTTCATGTCCGTGTCTCTCAGCCATCTCCTCTCAGTGCTCCATGCCTCCGCATGAACCAATCAAAAGCAACACGTTTCTCCTGTGTTTTCTCTTTCCCTTTTCTCCGAGTTCCGTCCTTTTACTGTACTTCTTTCTGTTCCGTTTTCTGTTTCTGTCGTCTTTTCCCCTCTCCTGTTTGTGACTTTGATCGCATGCCTCCGCTCACGCATATGTACACAATATCCCGTTCTGCCTCTCACGCTCATTCGTGAAGGTTAACGTCAATGCAGGTCTGTGAAATGATGATCACATGCCATCGACTACACAGTTCTCGGAGGGTTATTCCCGGCGTGAATGCGATTCGGAATGTGGATGGGCTCTTATTCTTGTCCACTTCTCTAACTGACTAAGTTGTGTCAGCACTCGGAAGCTCACGCTGTGCAGATACGTCAACGATGTAAGAATTGTATTGATCCGAAAAGATTCAATCAAGTTATTTTCACAGACAGCGGGGACAGCGGCGAGAACAAAGGGTTCGCCGGTTCCGCAGCCCTTCTCCGACTCTTTCAACTCTACGTCGACCTGGTGTCCCCCGAAGGGCGATGCTCGTCTCAGTTCGCCGGTCGAAAGACTGTTCGTCGTTCTCAGTAGAGAACGCTTCGCATTCATAATCGTCGCTTGGATCGACGGTCGGAACCCAAAAGCCGTATTGGGACAGCCTGCTTATTGCATTACCGGTACCATTCTGCTGTAGACGCCCATTCTTTCTGCGGTCTTACCCACCTGACACCTCACAGAAGAAAGATTTTGCGAGGTTCTTTTTCGGGCCTTCGTAGTCCTTCTGGACGAAAGAGAGAGGATAAATACGGGACAATTCTGCGACTTGCTGACATCACCCTCTCCCACATGCTTGCCCTTTCCAGCATGCTCGTGCTTTCTGCCTTGGCCCAGGCAACGTATACCGGTCCTCCTAATGCCTACTGCACTCGGCAAACCTATCATGTTTCGCTACCCAGCTTTGCGACCGTGCCCTTCACGAACCTGACAACGCTCGACCCGTCTCAGCCCCTTGTCACCGAGCTACAGGCACAGTTCGTCAGCAGTACCTCCAACTTCACGGAGAAGTATAATGTCCGGAACAAATTCGAGCACCGGTGCCTCCTACGATATTTCTGGCGTGTTGTGTACCCCCAAAGACGGCGACAAGCATAACGGCACCATCCAGCTTCTGGTGCACGGGATTGCATTCGACAGTTCGTACTGGGATTTGGGATTTCAGCCGGAGAACTATTCGTAAGTGCCGTTCTCCGGAAATGCTCTCGTACTGAGTTTGATCAGCTACGTGTTACGTGCGGCCGAGGCTGGCTACGTTACGTTCCGCTATGATCGCCTCGGTACGGGCGAGTCCGAGATGCCTTTCGATGGTTACAACCAAGTCCAGGCTGCGACTGATCTGCAAATCCTACTTCAGATCATCTCCCTCCTACATTCAGGAGGAGTAGGTGGCCAGGCATACTCCACCATTGTTGGCGTTGGTCACTCGTACGGCTCCATCCAGCTCGCTGCTGCCTCCGCGGCAGTCCCGGATCAGCTCTCCGCCCTCGTCCTGACCGGCTTCTCCGCCAATGGCTCATACGTCGGCCAGTTCCAGACGTCCAACGCCTTCTCCTGAGCAAACGAAATCATGCCATCCCGGCTCGGTAACCTGCCCGGCAGCTACGTCATCTCCGGTCTCCCACAGAGCAGTCAGATCAACTTTTTCTTCTACCCATTCTACGATCAGGTCGTCGCTTCGTTCTCGTAAGTCACGACTTAGCCTGTGACCCAGGGCGTGCTTTTCACCTTCACCTCCCTGGCCAGTGGTGTCAGTAGCTTCACTGGGCCAGTCCACGTGGTGACCGGTGACAGAGACTGGGTGTTCTGTGGCTCTCAATGTGACATTAAGCCCGATGGTCAGCACACGATCCTCGACCTTATCGGGCCTACCGTGTTCCCGAAGAGCAGTAACTTCAGCGCGTTCTCCCCGCAGAATACTGGACACGGTCTCAACATGCACTTCTCTACCCCATCCTCTTACACAAACATCCTTGAATGGCTCACTTCTGTGGGCTTTTGATGCTGCTGTGTCCCTGTGTTAAAGGCATCGCCTGGTTGTCATTAACGGAGTGGTACATAATATCATGACCGTGCTATCTCTGAAGGTTCAGTGAATAAATACATCTCCTGCGCATTAGTACTTAGTCCGCTTCACCTGCACCCTCGACTTCGGCACAAATATCTCTTTCTTCACCACAGGCTTCTCTTCTTCGGATTCTTCCTTCAGCACAGGAACCTCCATCTCCACGTCCTTGTCCCCTTCCACTTGTCGTCGACCGCGCTTACGAGACGGAGACGCGCGCTTTCTGCGCGTCCCACTGCGAGTAGATTGTGAAGGTGGGAGATCGAAACCATTTTCTTCCTCCTCGGCCTCCCTTTTCACGCGGCTTCTTCTTTTCCAAGCTTCCTCCTCATCCTCATCCGCATCCGCATCTTCTTCCTCCATTTTTACGTCCCCCTTGTTCTCATCCTCATCTTCCTGTTCCCCTTTCACAACATGATCCTCATCCTCATCCTCAGTCTCCGTCTCGCTCCCAACAACCACTTTCTTCTCTTCTTCCTCTTCCTCTTCCTCCTCCTTCTTGATAGCATTGGGAGATGACGTCTCAGAACCCTGCCCGGATGGTCCACTCGGCCCAGCGGGGGAAGACGGCTCTGCCTTCAGAACAGGTGTTTCTTCCTTCACCGAAACTGCTTGACTGTGGGAGCGACGCCCCGCTTCACGGGCACGTGATGCGCCTGAAGGTGTAGGAGCAGCAGGGGGTGAGGGCCCTCCTGAACGAGGACGGGGTTCGTCCTCCGGTGAACGGAAAATGGCGGCTGGACGACACGCGTCAGCGTATGACGGAAAAAAGAAAAGATCCTGACGTACATTTGGTGCTCGAGCCAGAACCGCTCTCTGTCAGCCGACGCAGAGACGTCGTAAATAGAGGCTGGCGGACAACGCTCCGCACCATCTTGTGCAGGTGCCGCTTGGCGGTCCGGCCGCTCGCGTCCAGGTCCTTGCATGCACGGTCAGCCAGATAGAGGTGTTCCTGAATCAGGACGGGCGCACCCGTTCAAGTTGACGGATCTGGTGCTCTGAGGTGATCCCCTCCATATAATTGTCCAATACGTATCCGCTCCAGTTGAGCAGAGGCATGATGAACTGGCCCGAGAGCAGCTCTGCTCCTTTTGCACGTGGAAGCGCTTCCAGCTCCCATTCCCAGGTAAAGGCGTCGCCCGAAAGCCGCAGAAGAAGGTCCTACATCTTGTTCAGTATCAGCTAGGTCTGGTGGACGACGAAGAACGCGTACGGCTTGCGTGGTAGGAGGGAACGTCGGAGTAAGAGAGTCGGCAGAGGAAAGGGAATGAAGGGTGATGAGGGGGTGAAGAATATGTTCAGGGAGACATTCTTGGACATCCTCTTCGATTATATGTAGCCGTTTGGCTCTACGCAGGATGTGCCTCCACGCCATGGCTGAAGAACGGTCGGTGACTGGGGCAGAAGCTAGGAAATGAGGAAAAGCGTACCTTCTACCCATACTCTCTTCGTATCCGTTAACAAAAGGCAGCAAAACTTGTCATCGTTCAAGCACGAGAATTTCTGTATTTATTGAATAAATGAAATGTATGTTTAACAGTGCGCGACGTACAAACAAGTAAGGCGTCGAAGACTCATCGTCGACGATCGCTTGCCATGTTGAATGGAGTAGCGCCTCTTCATGATTCTGTATATCAATGCACCAGCATGAGCTACCGCATTTATATCCGTAAATATTACTCACCTCTCCGAACTCCATGGTGATCAATATTGAAATGTAATATAGCAAGTCGGTGTAGATGTTGTCGTTGTCGACCGTGACGAACGCGTTCCTGACGCCCAACAGGGTTCTGCAACAGCCTCATTCTTGAATTCAACCACCATCTGCTTGCTGCCTATCTATTAGAGCTGCATTTTACAGGTCTATCTGGATAACGCATTGTCACATTTGTCTATTTGGGCCGCCGGTAACCGCCGGCCTTGATAAAGCATGAATGCGGTCGCTGGGTACTCCTGGCAACGGTTGCAATCAACGAACCATTTTGCAATCTACGTCCCCTTCCGGATACTCAGTGTTGCAACTTCCTTTCGTTTGCTGATTGAACATGCTCCTGGCGCTAATCGGGCAGTAGGATATTGAATCTTACCTTCTCGTGACAGAAGAAGATAGAGAATTTTCAACATTGGATGACACACGGCATATCAACCTCAAAGGTGCTCTGTCGAATGATCGGTTACAGACGTCTTCCTGGTTCTCTTGGCCATTGATAACCCAACTCAGTCCAAGTCATTGTTCCTCAATCCTCGGGGTACTTCGCCATTGAACCTTCGGGTTGCTAAGGCTTCGTTTCTTGCCTAGTAACCTACTCCGCGTTCGTACACTCGCAGCCCGGACAGCGCACAACACCGCCTAGCGCTCTTTGTCCGTCATCTCTCAGCTCACCGGGGTCGTCGTCAACGTTATCGCGTGTTCGTTGAGGATGGAACTTTGGAGCCTTGCTGTTGTCTCTCAAATACGTGCTGGTCCTTGTGCAGACGTACCCCAGGGCTGGTTCGCTCCCCGTTCTCGTTCGCCATCAGGTTCCTCTTCACTTTCGTTTCCTCTTCGATTTTCTAGGCCAGGCGCCTGAACTGTCCTTGCTCACTACTTTTGACTTTTTCTGGGTTTGCCGTGTTTGTGAGCCTGATCGGATATGTCAACGCTTTGGAACTTCACCTCCCTAGGGCTGGAGAACCCTACCTCGGGGGAATTCGTCTACTCGCCCCAAAAGTGCGTCCTTCCCAACTCTATCTCTTGCAATACCAACCTATATCCAGCCATGTCATTGCCGCTTTCGCCTTGGGGGCCGTTTTTCTCCTCTCACTGTACTACATCCTCCGATCTATCGGGCACTCCCTGCTCGGCGCCCGACTAAGACGATACGTCAACGTCCTGCCCGGAGAGCACGCACACGTGAACTCCCAAGAGTTGCCCGAAGATCGCGTGCGGGACTGGCTCGTCAACACCCTCGGCGGCGCGGCGGGTGTTGCGGTCTACAACCCTAACTCGGATATCAAGAGCGTTGGTGCGCTGATGAGCTTGAGTATCACTATTGGGAGCGCGATGCTTTGGGGGTCGTTGATGACGTTCCCCATGGTGAAGGGAGGGTCGTTTGCCTGCCGTTAGTCTGCGCTATCATCTGGTATCCTCAAACTGACGCCTGCCGCAGAATTCGTCGTTGCAACTGGGTACATCGCCGTAGGCATGACGCGTGCCAAGGGCTTGTACAAGATGTCTACCGAGATGGTTGAGCTCGGGGTCCCGAAGTGGGAGACGATCGTCTTCCGCGTCTGTATTCTCTTGAGCATGGGTAAGCCCGCACGGTTTGGGTTGACTTATTGCTAAGCGGATAACAGTGGGGATGGTCATTTGGAGATACTTCAGTACGGGTGTGCTGGTCATGGTGTCGACTGCAGTGCCATATGCGATGTGCTACAACCGACAGTACGGTCCCTCTTCCTCCCCATCTCTCATCATCTCAACCCTATCTAGCTTCATCCTTCCAGCAGCGATCATAACTGTCGCGAACCTGTTTCTGGAAATATACGCCCTCGTGCGGTTGTTCGTCCTCCTCTCACCCTCGTTTCTCAGCCTCTCCCATCGCCTATGCTCCGTCTGCGACATCCGGATCTTCTGGGCACTTGCGCTTATCTTCTTTGAGCTCTGCACTGCTGTGGGGAACATCTACCCCCTCGGTCTGGTGGTGGATTTCGTGCCTTACTCCCTGTCAGGGATGATCTTGCTCAGTACGCCCTTTGTTTCCCATTCAACGCACAGCTGACCTATTAACAGTCGTATTTAACTACCGACGTGCACCTCCACGTACGCTGCCCACCGCCACCCTTGGTCCGCTCAGCACCTTCCACGCTTCTCAATACGACCGTTCCTCAGTACGGCATTCCGCTTTCGTATCAGAGTTCGACCCAGGCGCAGCAGGGTACGAGAACTTCAAGCAGAAGTGGGAGGCGGAGGAGTTGGCCGGAATGCGCCCCGCGCTCCCACCGCCGGTGGTGCAGATGAGCAGGCTGGGAGAGAGGAGGAAGAGGAACTCGGCGCCGGCTGCGCATCCGAGCTATGATGGCAAGGTTAGGGGCCGGTCGTTCCTCATGCTCTAGGTCGGTTTCTTAAGGTGACGTTGTTGAAAGGGCTGTAGCGCTGGGATGCTTGACATTCTTTCTGGGTTGATCCCATTCCATTGACAAACTTGGTGCATATGCACATCTGCGCGTCGATGTACTGTAATGTACAATGCGTTAAACAGTCTCCACGTGTGCCTTGCGCTTGGTTAGGAAACCCTTGTCCCCGGAAAAAGGCGCCACGCAGGCTGTACATCGTGGTTCCCAGCAGGGCAAGGGATGAGAAAAGAGTGACTGTGGCCTGATCCAGATTTAATGTTCATGATTCACTAGTTATATAGTAGGATGATGAGTAGTAATATTTCAATTGCAACGTAGCTGCCGAAATAATTATATGCACGGGACCAATCACAAAAGCGCCCAACGTTGGAAGGTCAACAAAAAGCGACAGGACGTGCTTTTCTCTTGCTTTTCTTCTTAGTGCACTGACAACATTAACTTTTATTATTATTTATTCACTAACATTATCGCAAAGAGGAGAAGAAGAAATGTATGGTGGACGATAGCTGGCTTGTGATCGGCCAACACTCACGCATTTTGCACTGATTCCCGAATTAACATTCAACGTTTGGGTCCTCATCACGCCGCATTGCCAACAACAGTCGCGCATCCCAGCCCCCTTATCATCTCCATCTCTCTTCCCTCCACTCACACTGGCGACAGGCTACTGAAAAGCCAACGACCACCTGGCGCATCTCTTGTTCTGCAACACTCATCATCCTATACCCATAACATCATGCAGGGAGAGATGTACTGCTGGATCGTCTTCCTCGACCGGGATCCCAGCCAGGAGGTGTGTATCTCTATTACACGGTGGAGCACCCTTAATCTGTTGAGCAGGAGTTCAATATAGCTTCTGGACTTTTGGACTCTACTACGAAGGAGAAGCTGCGCAAGATGAAGGGTGACGGAGAGCCGCAGGATGAACTGTTTCGTGCGTCTCCTCTTCGCTGCTGTCAATGTAGCTGGGACTGAGCACGATCCTCTGGAAAGGCATCATGATCTCTCGCATATTGCCAATGTGGATGCTCCGGAATCGTGGAGTACTCAGAGGTAGCTGGATCCTCAGCGAAACGCGGGAAGGAAAGCCCTACGTTGTACGCCTCGCTCGTCCTCTTCCTTAACCTCTATATTGAATCCTCCACGAAGGCCTCGCCAGTGCTCTCGCCCCAGCTTGCGTTCGACGTAGCATACTCCAATCACGCCGCAGGCATCGTCTTCTCCGAAGTGGCCAACACGGTCCCCGAACGCATCGGCATCGACATAATGCAGCTCATGCCCACCCCTCCAGAGCCGAACATCCAGCCTTGGATCCAGTCCTGCGCGCATATGGTCACCCCTCTCGAACGATCCATGATCCACAACCAGCCCGAACAAGTTGCTTTCCGCCGGATGACGGTGATATGGACGATCAAGTACGCGTATATCAAAGCTCTGGGCATCAGGCCAGAAAAGTTCAACTTCCTCACAATGGAGTGCGACGTCCCACGCGGTGCGGTGCGCGTGGACAACGCCCCCCTCCTAGGCTGGGAGTTCAGGCTGTTTAAGGCCAGTGTCGGGAGCGCCGCGAGGGGGGAGATGAAGCCCGAAGAGTACCAAGTCGCATGCGCACTCTATCACGGACCGACGGGACTGCCTACCCGAGTCAGCTTCGGCGAAGAGTACCTCAAAATGGACCAGTGGATCAAGTTTATCAACCTGGATGGGGTGATGCAGTTCGTCCGAGAAATGTACAAGGAAGATCCGGCGGAGAGGAAGGCGAGGGCGAGGGCGGCAGCGATGCCTGACGTGCATGGCCCCGGGGCACAAACAAATGCAGCCCGGTTTGTGCAGAGTCAGGCTGGGCACACGGCTGCACATCGTTGAATCGGAACTTGGCAGATTGGGAGAAAACACGAAGAGCGGCGGCAAGATGGACAATCAATCGTCTGTATCAATTGTACAGTATAGTATATTTGCACGGATACCTGGAATATGAACATAAGCTTTTAACTGGTCGTCAGCGTTACAACGGCACATAATGGGCAACAAGGGACAAACGTAAGAGTACAGAGGCAACGGTCGGTACAGTCCAGGGCATAAAACGTACAGCATAAGTGAATGGCAACCTCAGAAGGACTAAGGTGCAACTTGCTTCAGCATCTCCATCCCGCCCCTCGCCCCTTGGACGAGGAGGTCCACTCCACTCGTCCCACATTGGTAGACGACAGCCCACCCCATACTAGCGTACTCACGCACGTCGTCCAGCTGTATCTCCCAGCCGACCCTTTGTGCACCCTCCAGCCCCAGCCAGATAGCCAGAAGGAGCACGACCACCGCACTGCAAAAGCGGATCCACGCCCACCAGCGGAACCTCCGCCTCCCTTCCATAACACGGACGATAGGCTTCACCCCTGCCCCTGCTTGTGCTAGGAGATCGTGTTCCTCACGCTCTGCCGACAGCCCGGGGAGGGGCGAGCTCGGACGGATGGTAGACGAGTCCGAATCCGACGAGCGTGACCTGCTCCTCCCATTAAGACGCCGTTTCTCCTCGTTCGCAGCCGGAGCGATGGGAGAGTCGCGCTGTGAGCCTAGGTTGAGAGCGTCATCCCGCCTGGCTTCGAGTCGCGCGAGAACGGCCTCTTCGTCTTCTTCGTCCACTGTTAGTGAGGCTTCTTGCTCCTGCTCTTGTTCTGCTTCATCCTCGAGTGTTGGCTCTTCCTTGTCCGTTGGAGCAGGTACCCCTATCTCCGCAAGCCTCGCCTCCAACTCTTTAACCCTCTCTTCAGACGCTTCCAACTCCGAAAGCCTGAAAAGAGTAGCCTGATACCTCCCTTCCAACTCCTTAAACCTCTCCTCCAACCCCACCTCCACGACTGCCGGCGTGTGCGCGTCCCTCTGCTGATGCGCCTCAATCCCGTTCTCCTTTCCCTTGGGAGAGCGAGGTGGGGTGAGCTGTTCCTGCTGGCCTGATTTTTGCGGGTCCCCAGGCGAAGGGGAACCGATAGGTGTCAAGCCCGGTACTGGGGAGGGGTTGGCTGGCACGCCCTGTAGCCAGGTGCGCATGCCTTCTCTTGCGGGGGCATCCAGAGCGGCAGAGAGTGCACGCAGGTGGAGGAGTACGAGGGCGTGGGAAGTCGTCAGCGTGAAAAGGGAGTGGAGCGTCGTATGCTGCGGTACTGGCCCGTGACGTCCGGCTGTGAGAGGGTGTCCCGGGCCTTGGGAGTACGGGGATGGGGAGAGAGTGGTGAGGGACGTGAGAAGATCTTCGAGCGCATAGGTCGACTCGTATAATAAAGAGGGGAAGGCTTCCTGTAAGGAGACAGATGCGGGCTCTTCGAAGGTCACTGTTGTTGGCCTTGTGGGCTTGGACGCTACCTGGCTGTCCCTGTATTCTTCGTACGCGCTGCACGACGTCAGGAAGCATCCTGCTACACATGGAAAGACTCACAAAGCAGACCAGATGGTAACCTTCTCCCAGGCGCGAAGGAACGCTTCCTCCCTCGAGGACGGGCTTGGGCGGGTGTTGAGCGCAGGTGAGCGTAGTTGTTGCAGCTCGAAGGGGTCGAGCACTGTGGTGTGCCGCGAGTCGCGGACTTCAATCTTGTAGAACGGGGCAAAAGGGCGTGGGCACAGACTTGCGTACCAGCTTCATTGATTGTTAGATCTGGTGCAAGGGAAAGAATGGAAGGGAGACGCACTTCTGTGTAAGGACACATCTCCCGCTGTCGTCGAATCTTGCGTCTGTCCACGCCCTCCGGCCACCCCACTCCAACAATGGGTCCAGCTCTCCCTCTACACCTAGTTCACGAGCAACGCACCTCGCAACCCTCAGAGACACCCATATGTCGTCAAAAGGCGCAAGGTTAGCCAGGGAGACGTCATATGTCAGAGGAAGGGAGAGAGAGAAATGCTGCAGCCCGAGGGAGGGAGGGATGTCGCATAGGAGGAATATACGAGAGAGGGAGACGAACGGCTCGCCTAGATCTGGAGAGAGGATGCTGCTTGCGGTTAGCGGAGACGTGGAAGGCGGTGAGAGGGACATACCGGACGACGTCGACGGCTCGGAGGGTGGAGACGAGCGCTGGACAGAATGCACGATCTGGAAGGCGAGATGGCAGCAGACGCAGCGTCAGTGCGCAGGGGCCGTTGGGCTCTGTTGGAGGCACCATCTTGCTACGAGGGAGAGACGATGAGGAGAGTCATTTGGTCAACGGGCGTTCAAGTGAGGTCAACGTCTCGGATCCCTATGCACAAAGTTGGCGGCTGTGCGACTGTCGAGTGTGCCAGAAGTGGCAGTGCAGAACCCTTGCGCAGCCTTAAGGCACCGGAATTTGATTCCATTAGACTATCTATGTAGCCTATATGTATATAGGGACGGATTGGCCTGCGGCAGGCCAATTCACGCCACTTTTACTATTCTCCCCTAATCGACGACTCGACAACGACAACGACGAAGACGTTCCCCTCGCATATATACATCCCCTCGATAATGTCGACCATAAAGCAGCAATGCCTTCAAGAGTTGCAGACAGCTTCTCTCCTTGCCGTCCTCAACACCATTGACAGCGTGTTATCAGTCAACTCCATTCCCAAAGACCTGTAACGTCGATCTCATCTCTATGCTTTCTCATTCATGGACGTACCAATCCCTTGTTCACGACGTCCTCGAGATGAACCGGTGCGTCTTACCTGTGTGTTCCAGCATGCCTCGACGCTAACTTCATATCAGTCTATGGGAGCCATCCTGGAGATGCTCAGAATGCAAAAAGAAGGCGTTCAGCCGACGAACGAGGACAAGCTCCGACTTGCTCTCAGATGACAAGGTCGACCTGGGAGAGCTGGAGAAGGAGCTCAAGAAAGAAGTTGCGATATCTCACGCCGCCATGACCAACCTTGCCGCTGCCGCACCTGTCGCCCAACCGTCAAACACGACAAATGAGCTGTTCCGAGGCTTTTCTTCTCTCTCAAATCGCTTAACCGAACGATTGAAAGAGGGCGGGCTGAGGGAGAAGCGGGCGCAAGGTTACCTACGGGGCCACAGAGCTTGTAAGACCAGGCGACTTTGTGAAAGTGCTGGCCGAGCTTGGGTCTCAACAGCATTAATTACCACAGCGTGTTCTCCGAGTCAAGGCTCACTCGAAATTGACTGTTTCCCCTTGTGCGGTGTTGATAACCAGCGTCTCCAATGCCGGGAACAAGCGCTGAATGACTTCTGCTGCTTCCTTTTGATCCCAGATTGTGGGACCACTTGTAAGATAAAGTTCTTTCAGTCCTGAGTTGGTCATGGGACGCAGCCCGGAAATAAAGTCGGCGAAGCAGTGTTCGAACTTGACAGGACCTTGCGTATATTGTACATCATGATCGACATTCCTGATGACACAGCGATGGAGAGCGTTACAATAGCGTTGCAGTGGAAAGACGAGGAGAGATGCGGGGCACCCGACTGCGAGGGGATCGTCTGGATGTCGTGTACGTGTTTGTTATCGGTGGATGATATGGTAGATAATAATTGAATGCAGGAGGTGGTAATGCATGTGCAAATTCTTCAAGTCCATCCGCGAATATCCGGGAGGGCTCGTATTTGTTATTGGCGAGCGGCACGTCGTCTGACATTGAGAAAGGCTTTTGACGCCATGGTCGCCTGAAGAGTATGACCCACCCCTGTCGGTCGTCAACGGAAGTCCTGGACGGGTCCACACCAACTCACTGCAGCAGTGGACAGGATGAAGCAGCTCAGATTCCAAACCAGTCCCAGAAGCGTCCACAAGGATCGGAACATCGGCTCACTGATCATATGTTGCCACAGCACGGGGTGAACTGTCCTCCACGTCAATACCAGAGCCGGGCAGACGCCCTTTCTGTAAACGTACGATGGCCAATCCACATTGCCATCCAACCAACCAAGGAATCTTCCCAGACTCTCTGTCTCTGGTTTATTAAAGTGGAATGGACAGATTGAGCAGTTGCGTTCAGAGTAGATAGATGCAATTCGGCTTGATCTGCCAGGCCTACCAGTCGGCCAGAAAGAAGTGTAGCATCTTCTCGACTTGACGCCAGGAGGCGCTAACCAGATGATTAGATATGGCATCGTGCTGAGCATTCTCATTCTCATACTGAATGACCCTCTAGCATTATCGTCGCCTGTTGTATGTGATTGGCCAGATACTCCGTCGCGTCCGCCAGGGCTCCTGCAACCTCAATTCCAAGGATTAACCTCCTTTATCACGTTAGAAATGGGACGGACAACAGCATACTTCTTGTGTTCCTCTAAGCCTAACGGCTAGTTCCTGAGTTGAAGTATCAAGCGCGTCCTACAATCTGTCAACGCTCGTACTGCTCGCCAGTTCAGGATGCCTACTAGAGAGTTGAACGTTTCCCGACTTCGTTCGATGATGCCATCAAACAGTGTGGTGAGAACTCTCCCGAACTCCGCTTCCAATTGATTCAGGGCAGAAGACGACAGATCCATAGAGAACTTTGTTCAAGAGTGAGTAACCATAAAAGGGGGAAGAACGATTCCAAACTTTGTCAATCGCACTCTCGATGGCACCTTGGGTATTATCCACAACTTTGAGCGAAGTCGATTCAAGCGTGTTTGCAATAGTATCCTGAAGATCCTGACTCATTTGAGCGAATGTCCCACGCAGAAGCATGGACGCATCGTCCATCGCCTCCTTCAGTTGGGCTGATGCCCCATTCATCAGCATCATGGCTGATTCACTATTGATTGCGATATCATTCTTGGCAAAGTTCAGCTGTTCGAGAGCATCGGAAAGTACCTGCGAAGAAGGTTTAGTCTGTCCTGTTAAAACTTGTCTTTGGCATACTGAGAAGCTCCGGTCCCATGCAGCCTGGCTTGATACCTCGTGATCCATCGCCTTGCTTTCCCTCTCACGCAAGATTTGAAGCAATGATATTTTCTCCATCGTCGCATTGTGATATATAGACTTTGCGCGATCTGGTTTGGTTTGAGCAATTGATGTACATGTACTTCCCGAAACTGCGCGCATACCAATATCATGCCAGCGACGATATGCGAAGCACAGTTGCGCTGCTTAAGAGTCAAGCCGTAAGCTCGTACAACGAGGCAAATGTACTTACGTATTTCTCTAAGATATCCTGAATAGCTCGACCAGTGCTGCGTGCTCCGAGAGAATGCTCTATATGCGGGTCATTCCCCTAGCGTTCCCGCATATAACCGGCTATACCCACTCTACACAACCGGCCGCAGAGGTGTCTTGCAAGTCCAACTCGATATCATCTCCCAAGGAAGCAAAAGACGCGCATTCTAGAGGATACGAGTGTATCCTTGCGGTAGAAAGTTCGCACAGCGTAAACTGGATAGCAGCTGCAAATATATGCGGGTCAAGGACCACACGTTCAGGCTGCTGAAACGGCAGACCTTGGACACGTTCCCACTCGGGCATGTCCTCGCCGCATTTTAGTTTCAACCTTCCAGCGACGGACTTGAAACAGTCTGGCTTATGCTTGAAAGAGTCGAGGTTACCTCATAGGCGTAGGCAGCTGAACGAAGGCGGCGGGCGAGCAGTGCTTACTCAACGAGCGGAAGATCAGGCCACGTTCAGCAGGAGAGACAACAGAGTCTAGCAAGCACTCCATTGAGAACATTGTTTAGAGCTGAGTTATTGAAGCTACCCAGAGCATCAAGTCCGGAGGTTGCTGGTCTCCAAGGGCCGTCCACTTCAGGTATAGAGTCGCGGGCGTGTCCTGATCCCCAGAAAGCACCTTGTACAGCAGTAATATACGGACTCCAGAGCCCTATTATAATATAAAGAGGTATAGCGTGCATGATAGTACATTTGAGAGTCGAGAGAAGAGGAAAGCCAGTGAAAGATGGATGAATGCGCCAGACAACTGTTTGAGAAAACGGGGCGCCTACACGTCACGTGCTATCTGAGACGCGTGTATGCGCTGACGGTCGAAATAGTTCCTCACACGTTGATTATCACGAGTCGTTATATCATTACACTGCATATCAAATGCATGTATTGTAGAGGGAACTAAACCAGTAAAAAGAGAGAAATTGCCAACACCCCGACACAGATGGCTGGGGGCTCGTTACCGCTTCTTGACCTCAAAGCTCCGCTGTTGTTGGACGTTGTTGACGCACTTGTTGAGGGCGATGCACCCGAAGCTGAACTAGTTCCGGCAGCGGACAAGCTGCCTGACATGGACGGCACTCCAGACGGTGAACCAGAGGCGAGCGCCACGTTGCACATGCTTTGGAGACCAGACACTTTGAGTTTATGTCAGATGAAGTTCTTGTTATACGTAACAATACGTACCAGTAGTACCGGACTGCTGGAGCAAGCAGCTGAGACAGCCTTGACTAAGGGCGCTATCACCAGTAACGTTTGTAGCCGAGCAGATGCAGAGGGCACTATTTCCACACCCCTGTATGAGTATTAGTAGGCGTGCTGGTATCATTCCGATAACGACGTACGACAATGACGTCTAGACCAGCTATCTCGGTCTCATTGCCACATTGTGATAGACAGGAGCCTGTACCGGTTTCGAGAGCTTCCTCTGCAGAGGCGACAGCCGTGCCGATGGCTATCACGCTTGTCGCTGCTCCACATGCTGACCGAAACGTAGAAGCTTACTCTTGGTCAATACTTATAATGTACAACTGAAAGAAGTCAAGCGCACTAGTATATCCCTCGGCGGCAAGAATGCAAGTCTGGCAAGCAGAACTGAGTCGATCAATCCCATTGCATACGCAGCCCGTGTCAAGGGCACAAGTCTTCTAAGAGTCAGTCTAGCAGTTCCGTAAGATAGACAAAACTCACAGCATTGCCGATAGAGTTCTCTAATATGGCAGAGTCTCCAGAGTCGCTGCAGGTAGTCGTGCAAGCGTCCTGGCGCATCTGCACGCTCGTCTGGTCGGGTGCGAAGGTCAAGAGTCCGAGACCGCGTTTGTACCTCATTTGAGACCGCGGAATGGTCATTGATCGACGTACAGCCCGCTCAAAGGTGCTGAAGAAGTCTGAGGGAGCGGGTAATGCATGGACACCTGAAGTGTCCGCGTCAGTCGTTGTCCGCTGCATTGTGATATGATACGCACCGACAACCCAGATGGCGAGGGCGCAGAGGAGAGCAGAACAGACGATCTTCATGGCGGACGTGCAACGGAGTTGTGGGCATCATGACACACTTATGCTTTCTTTTATAGGTCGGACGACCTCCATGAGGCTACCCCAATTCTGAGACAGGAGGGCTGACCATGCAGTTGGAAGCCATAGAGCACGAGACAGCCTCCTCGGAACAGCACGTCGACATCAAGCAGACATAGAAGTACGACGAAGTGAGGCGGCTACCAAGAACACCCCAGACAGCATGAACCTATAGAGTAAAAAACACCCCAGATTTGACATACAATAACATGTCAAATGGACGTTCAGGAAGGAACCCTAATATTTTGGCGAGAAGGGGTAGCAGCCTGCTGGAACGAGGTCGCTGGCGGGTTCAATTGCCGGAGCCGAAAACGCCGCCGTATATTACGGCATGCCTCATTTTCATTGCATTTTTTGTTTCGTTCGGCTGCCAACTAGAACACATGCGGAGAATATCATCCATCCCTGACCAAAATCAAAAGCGTTTGTTCCCTGACATTTGAGATAACGTGGTGAACTAATCCATCCTCTAGAGTCTTGGAACAGAGACAGAAACACTGCTTCATTTTGTCGGTTGCCTGTTGTGCAACAATCAAGTGCACAGTGACAGTGTGACACATGTCTACGCAATAGAGGCCCAACTGAATGCTAATCATTCAACTCATGCATCTTGTTCGTCTAGTGGTTTCTTTAGGATCGGTCTCCCTTCCGCCTTCTCCGGGAGCCACCTCAACACCACAATGAACCCGACAGCAGTCACAATCATCACAGCCCAAGCGAGGTACCCAGCAAGGATCTGGTGTTTGATACCGAAAGCGAATATAGAAGCGAACGTGGCGGGAGTAACGGCCCTCACAGCGGACATAAGGGAAAGAGCGAGGCCGTTGAGCGTACCAAGTGCTAAGTGGGAGGGGGCGATGTCGTTTAGGGCTAGCTGAACAGCGGCTGGTTCACATCAGTTCGGATATACTGGTTGTGGAGGAAGACAGTACGTACTAAAAGCCATGCTGACACCACTCGGTCCAACCACGGCAACAGGGACAAGAGTCCAGTAGAGTGTTTCCTGCCCGTTCCGGATGAGCGCGCTCAACAGCGGGAAAAGGGAGAACGAGATCGGCCACGCCCATGCACAAGCTCTGAGCAAGTTCCCTGTGCCCCACTTGCGCTGGAATATGGGGAAAGCGACGAGGAGCCAGACGGCCTGGGAGATGCCACAGCCAGCAAGGAACAGGGATATCTGTGGGGGAGAGTAGCCGAACCCACCGAGAGGAATTGGGGTGTAGAAGAAGATCGGTGCGACTGCAGTGAAGGCTATGCCGAGAAGGAGCGCGTATTGATAGATGATGATGACGGGAATTACCCCAGGGGCGGCGAGGATCTCCTTTATTCGAGGAGGTTGGATAATCGTGGCGTGGTCGTGCGTCTTCCCGTCCCGAATAGGTCGCGTTTCCTTGAGGAACAAGACGGACAAAAGGGCACCCACTCCGGACATGGCACCCGCTGCGATACAAGGCAAGAGATATGGGTATTGCTCGAATAGGGCAAAATTTCCGAAAACGGTCGGGTATTGGGTACAAGGCTTTGAAAGCGCACCCCCGATGAGGGGGCCAACGAAAATACCTAGGTTGGTCGCAAAGGCGAAGAAGGAAAATGCCCGCGCTTGGTTCTTTGGCGTCGAGTTTTCGGAGATCATAGTTCTCACGGTGCTGATGGGGGCGGATACATAGTCAGCACACCCGGTATTCTTCAGATATCAGAATGAAACCCACACGGTGATCCCAGCAAAAACACCGGCCACACTCCTAAGTACAATCATTTGCCATACCGTTTGTGAGAAGCCGAAGAATGTGCTAGCAACTGTGACACCGGCGAGTGAGATGACAAGCACAGGCTTGCGGCCGTACCGATCGGCAGCGCGGCCCCAGAGAAGCATGAACACGGTCTGAGTGAGACTGAAGATACTCTCCTATTTCGTACGAACCGGAAGGTTAACATTCAGGTTTCAAGCGCAGAATGGACTTACAATCACCCCGCTCAGGAATCCGACGCTCGCCTCGTCCACCCCGCCCGTTTCGAAGATCATCTGGTTGATGAACGGGAAGATGCTGAAGAACGCGATGGGTTCGACGATTGCACCCCAGCAGAGGAGAAAGATCTGCAGCTTGGGGAGCGGGTGGTCGCCATCTGCCTCGACCTCTGCTGCAGCTTCGGCGACCAGATCATGAGGCGCGGAGGACGTGTCAACCAAAGTCTCGTCTGGAGAGGGAGGGTTGGATGAACCCAGGAGCAGCGGAGTCCGCTCATCCGATGCAACTTGGTCGTCGATCGCCATGGCAAGTAAGGCTCGCTGCGAGCTACCAGAGCAGAAAAAGCGGACAAGCAAGTGAAGAAGACTGATGAAACGAAACGAACTGTGACAACCATTCTCTAAGCCGCGCCATTTATCCGTACTTGATGGAATTGGAACCCGGATCCGCTCTGTCGTGCTAGCGCTTGCGCGTCCCAGACGCTTAGCTCAGTGGCATTATATTATCCGGAATCCTCAGATTTCCATCAATCAGGAGCAAGTCCAGAGGGAATGGCGCAAAGAGGAGCCCGTTATCTACCCGCGTCCATTTGAGGGAATTGAGAGAAAGGTGGAAAGGCTCCGGAAGCCGGTGAGGACCCGCACGTGAGAGAAGAACTACGGCGAAAGGAAACAATTCATTATACTTTTGACCAAGGAATGTGAAATCTTCCAAGTAGAGTCGACTCAGGAACGTTCCATCACACATTGATGAGGGATAAACATGCCAAACCTGGTTCTATTGTCTGCATTTTTGCTACTGCGTTCTGGTACCACCAGCCCAACAAGAAAAGACACGTACAAACCTCTCTGGACAGACAAGCCAGCACCAAGACAAGAACAAGACAGGAATTACAGTCATCACGAGTCATGAACCTCCTTCGGAATGGGAAACGTGGCCAGCAGGTAGCGGACCATGCCGCTGTTGGTCCTATACAGCAGCTGCCTCTTCCACCTTCACTTTCTTTGCTTCGCTGCCGTCCGCCCCTGCGTCCTTTTCTCGCTTCCGCTTCAAGCCATTTTCAGCGGCATCTACATCCATCTTCACGGCCGAGGCTGGCTCAGTTAAACGTGCCGCAGGCACAGGCAAAGCCGACTTGATCACGGGGACCGCGTCCGGACGGCCAGATGCCTCTTTCTTGACTGGCGACCCCGCGCCTTTTCCACGATCTTGATGCCCACCTCCCCTTCCATTTTGCCGCCCCCGACCACCCCGGCCTCCTCGACCACCCCCGCCTCCGCGGCCGTGCTGGTTGTGTGACGGCCTGTACGCTTTCTCAGCCATGACGGTGGCCCGATTGACATAGTATTTCTTTTCCTCCTCATCTGTGGCGTGACGCCAGGTGACCGGTTTACCACCGATCGTCTTCATCTTCTCCCGAACGATGTTCATCTGCTCTTCCGTGATCGGTTGGGTTGGCTGCTCTGTAGAGGTTCCACTGTCAGACCCAAGGTAGACGAGTCCCATCTTTGAGCCTCTTTGGTAATCGACGTAAGTCCGAGACCATGTGTCCTTCAGAGCATCCTGCCGGCAGTGTAAGAATATTGCGCAAACTTCTGGCGGAAAAACAGCGCACCTTAATCTCAACAAAAGGCACATTTCCTTCAACGCCCTCAAAGGCAACCAGTGCACCCTTCTTATACTTCCCCTCTATCTCCGCGGGGTCTACGGTTCCATCTTTGTTCAGCTTGATCTTCTCTCCGTCCATCTCAATGTAAATGTCTGGCTTCTCAGCTTGGACTTTTGCCTTCTGTTCCTTCTTCTGCTGGTAGATGAGCTTCCACCCGCTGAAATCAGCACGACGCTTCTGCTCTCCCTCGGCGCCCTCCGCCACACTTGCACCGCGACCACCCCGCTTCAGAGGATCTTTGGTGACATCGATTCCCTTCTCGGCGATCTTCATGTCGCAGTAGGCTTTCTTAGACATGGTCGTAAGCTCGGTCCCTTTCCACCGGGGTTTTGGCTCTTGCATTAGGAATTTACTTGCTGTGATCATGTCTACCCACTCCACGAAGACAGATCCCTATCAGAGAGTTAGCATTAATTTCTCTCTACCGACGTAAAACACACCTTAAACACTTTTGTCTCCTTGTCCCTCCTCATTCTCACAACATTGAACTTGCCAAACTGGGAGAAGAACGCTTCCAACTCCTCCTGCAGTCCTTTTGCCTCCTCTCCAAACCCTTTCGCATATATGCTCCTCGCGAAGGCGTCATGCGATTGCCGGCTTTCCAAGTTCTCCAGTGCAACCTTGCGGCGTACCTTCTCCCCGCTCTCGGAAAGCTCAAGCAGAGTGCTGGGCTTGAGCGCATCCGCAACGTATGCTGTTCCTTTCGCGGCGGTGTACTCTCGCATCCGCTTGAAGGAAGCGATTGTCCCAACAGGCACCCAATGTTCCGGGTTGTCCTTGTACGAGAGGGTGAACAGGAACTTGTCGAATGGTAGGTTGGCTTCAGAGAAGTAGAATTCGACTGCGTACGCAAGATCGAACACAAAGAAAGCGCATATAAGCCTCATTATCATTGAACAAGTAGCGTATACGGACCTTGCTGAAGGATCTTCGCCTTCACCTCTTCCTCTGTCATATCCTCTACTTTCTTGACGAAAGTTGAGGGAACAGCGGTGTCTTCCAGCTTAACATCTGGTGCGGCATCGGTCTTCGCTTCAGGCTCGACTTCTGGTGCGGCGGCAGGCCCATCCTCTTCTGACTTGATCTCCGGTACGGCTTCAGGGGCCGGCGCTTCTGCAACAGGAGCCTCAACTTTGAGAGCCTCAGGAGCGGCTTCGGTAGACATCTTCAGTGATTCAGCAAAATAGTGGAAAGCAAGCACAGAGTAATGAGAGTATATAAGCGTGAAGCAGGTGCCAAGGTTGAGTAACAGTATACAGCAGTCGAGTCAATAAAAGCTGCAGTTGAAGGAAGTGGCGCAAACGGAGCACGCTAATAAAGCCGACCAAATTCACAGGTCCGAGATTCTACTTCCGTTAGGCGCGTGGCTGAGTCACGTGCGGTTTTTGAAAGTAACCCAAAGGGAAAAAAAGACCACTAGGATTTCAGATCAAGTAAACTACAGGTATAGAGATATACTAGGTATACAATCCAGATGCACTGTAAGTACATCATAGTCTAGGGCGGAGTGTCCTTGCAAGTCAGATGCACGTGCGCATGAAGCTCTCCTCGTCTATCATAACTCACAACAACATCATCCCCACAATTCCAAGTACGGAGGTAGATACCACCAGATACACGGGAAAGGGGACGTTCAGACGAGCGTCGCCCTCCTTGCTCGTGCTACCCAGACCGCCGCCTCCGAGCACTCCCCCATTACTCGTCGCCAACACCCCCGGGTCTACGCCGGTCGCCCCCCCACCCCTTGTACTAGTCGGGGTGAAGCTTAGCGGTCCAGGTGCACCACCCCCACTGCCCGCAATCCCATCCGACTGGGAAGTACTATCCGTCAGTGCCTGCTGTGAGAGGAACACGAGTGCAAAGCTCGGCGCTGGGACAGGTATATAGCAGACGTTGTTCGCCGTGTCGCACGCGATCTGGACCGTGTTCTGCGATCCATGGAGTACACCATCGGAGGACTGGGCACCACCCGGGGAGAGTGTCTGGCCAGCCCACGTGATGTTCCATTTCTCGCTGATGCTCGGTGCTTCCAGGTACCGTACGTAGACGTTCGCCGGCACCTGTGCGCCGGTAATGTTGATCGACGCGGTGTAGTCGTTCGCCCCACTCGGGTCGGAGACGAAGTTGAATAGTCCTACGCGGGTGGGGTTGCCGTTCTCGTACACAGCGTACGAAGGGGCGTAGATCGATGTCTCCGAGGTGCCGAGGTCAATTATCTGTGAGATGTTTGACGAGCCAAACA